>NC_132780.1:71457437-71539937 GCF_048418805.1 Vulpes vulpes | reverse complement strand
GTAACTGAATCCACAAGGTCCATTTGTCATCCAGTCACAAACACGAAGAATGGACAGACAGCTGTCGAGGGAAGGGAAGAGTGACCAATGCTATGGCTGATACTTTTATTTGTCTAAGTTGTTGTGAGACTTTGGTGCGGTGCTATTTTTGCCTCCTGGAGGGTCAGTTTATTGCTGAGACAACAGAAAAGTGTCAAGTGTGGAGGAGCTAGAAAGCTCCGGGGGCGGGGGTGCTGAGCTGGTTTTGAAGGATGCACAGGAGGGAGCCGTCGGTGGGGATGAGCACAGGCAGGGGGGCCAGGGTCACCAGTGTTCCCGCAGGAAGGCTGACGGCGTGGGCAGGATGAGGCCATGCAGGGTGTGATGGACAGGATGAGCTTTGGGGCCCGACGTTAAAATCTAGCTCCATCCTTAGTGGGTGTGGGATCCTGACAAGTTATGGTCTCTCAGCCTCTGCTCCTCTTCGGGCAAGAGGGGATGGCCCAGGGGCTGCGGCCTCTCCGGACTTACTCAGGTTGTGAGCGTGGCCAAGGAGAGATTCAGCACTGAGTTTGGACAGTGATCTGATCTGTCGTCTGAGTCCACCTGGGTCCTGAGTTCCCCTAGTGACAGTTCAAGGATGGAGGGATAGCAGTTAGAAGGACTCCCTTAGAGCTGTTGGGACAATGAAATGAGACAGTGACTGGCAGTACCTGGGCCACAGTCGGGCCTCGGAAGGTGCTACGGCGCTGCTGCTGCTAATACAGATCACATTTAATTAGCAGGATAGTGGATGGAGGGCACTGCTGAGTGACACGGAGGCAAACTGGTTCGGATTCAGGAAGCAACGGTCGCCGAGCTTTGGTGCAGGATAATCACAGGATCACACTGGTGTTCCAGAAGCCTCTCGAGGGGGAACCATGTGGATAAGCGGATGGGTGCCAGGGCAAGCTTGAGGAGTCAGAGAGGCCTTGCACTACCTCAATTCAGAGCAGTAAGGGCTGCGGATTCTTAGGGTCTTTGTGATACTTGAAAGGAGAGGCTGATTTTTTTTTTTTTTTTTTTTAGATTTTACTTACTTGACAGAGAGAGAGAGAGAGAAAGAGAGAGAGAGAGCATGAGCAGGGGGAGTGGCAGGCAGAGGGACAGGGAGAAGCATGGTTCCCCGCAGAGCAGGGAGCCCGATGTGGGACTCAACCCCAGGACCCTGGGATCATGACCTGAGATGAAGGCAGACGATAAACCCACTGAGCCACCGAGGCCACTCCAGAAAAGGTTGATTCTTAAGCAAGACCGCCACCACCAACAGAACTTAGCAGAGGAAGAAACAGGATGAAATCAAACCTAAAAGGAGATTTCTGTGCAGTTGGAAGACAAATGGATGATGCTTTGCAAGAAAACTTGGTGAACTGGCAAGTCAGGTGAATACAGGCCATTCTTCTAAAGAATGAGTTTTCCCAGGAAAAAGAGGAAAATATAGACATTATAAATGGCCAAGGGGCTTCCCTTCTCTTGGGGCTGTTGTCTTGTGTCTGGGCCAGCCGTCCACTTCTGCTGCTCTGGCCATTCTGGATTCACTGCTATCTGTCCAAATCACTTTCAGAGCTGGCCTCTACCTCAGGACATTTGCACTTGCTCTTCACTCTACCTGGAACTTTCTTCTCCCAATATTTACATGGCTGTTCATCTCTGTTCCTTCAGGTACGCATTCAAATCTCTATCCCAGAGACCTTCTTTCCCCAGTCCATATAATGTGGGAACACCCTTCCACCCCTATACATCCCAGCCTCTCTAACCTGTTTTAGTTTGTCTCATAGCACCCAGTCTCACATAGTGCATCTTTACTTCTTTACTAATTTACTATCCATTTTCACCACCAAAGTGGAAGTGCGCTGAGGGCAGAGACAGTTCACTGTTTATAGCTGTATCTGCAGCATCCATCTAGAAAAGCCTGGCAGATAAGTATTGAGTAAACATGCGTGGTACAAATAAATAAGTTTTTTAAAAATATAAGTAAGTATTGTATTTCTGTATGAAAGCCTGATGAAAGAGCTGCATAGAAAAAAAAAATGAAAAACTTTGGCCAAAAGCATTTAAAAAGTCTTTAGTAAGCCAAAAGAGATGGAATAAAAGGCTTTAAAAAATGCATGTAGTAAAAGTTCTAAGGAGTAATGTGTTGCTTTGCAATGAAATTTAATCTGACAGCACCTCTTTCACTTATGATATCCCAGATGGTAGATTGCTATTTCATCCATTAACTGGTGGTGCATCCACTTGCCAATTCTAATTCATTCGAGGAGCTTCCATGGTGACTGGAATGGAGGTTGGGTTTGTCGTTGGGGTGGGGGAAGGTTTTGCTTGCTTGCTTGCCCAGAAGCTGTAGGGACTGCCAGGCCAGGAACATGCTGAGGTGTGGGGATGCCATCTACTCTGGGAGTAAGCCCTCGCTCCATTACCACCCAGGCATTAGGTTCGGCCTAGGTTCCTAGCCCCTGGGCACCTTTGATTTTTTTATTTTATTTTATTTTATTTTATTTTATTTTATTTTATTTTATTTTATTTTATTTTATTCTATTTAAATTCAACTTGCCAACATATAGTATAACCCCCAGTGCTCATCCCATCATGTGCCCTCCTTAATGCCCGCTACCCGGTTACCCTATCCTTTGTGACCAGGATGTGATTATGCAGGTTCACTGTCCCTTCTCTGATCCCCTGGGTCTCAGAACTTTTCAAAGTTCTGGAAGGTGATACAATGTCTATACTGTAACATATACTATGTACCATGCAAGCAAGGTCTGATCAAATATATTAGAGTATCTGTGGTGAGATATATGAATATTCATACTTTGTGTGATATAAAGGACAGCTATAAATAGCTTCAACTTTGTTCATAAAAGGTTTTGCCACCACAAAAGTTCAGGTCAGGCACATTTTGCTTCCCAGATGAGTCAGAAATATTATATCTTATCTTACCGTTGGGTTAATGTATTTAAAAACTTAGAATTTTCATGATAATGCTTGTTATTTATGATTTTAAGGAATAATATTCCATTATCTTTAGCTTAAGTTAAACACTATCTTTGTCCATTCTTTCTTTGCCTCCTTTCCTGGTAGCCCCAAGCTACCAAGGGCCGGCTCTGGTGAGTGGGTAGGTGGTAGAGCAGACAAGCTGCTCAGCGAGGGTGGGTAGCTGCAGCATCACTAGCGCCATGAGAGTGAAGGAAGGTTGGCTTTGGGCTGTGCACCCTCCAAACATCCATCAGTGCCCTGGGTCCACCCTCCAAACAAATGTAACAATAAAGCAAAACCAGTGCTTGTAGCGACTGTGCTAATACATCTTTTTGTATACAGCGTCCTCTCCTGTACACTTCCACCCCAACTGCTGCTCCCAAACCCTTCCAATCTGAAATTCAAGTCCTGCACCCACAAATCACTCCTGGGAAGGAAGCTGCCCCAGGGCATGGTCAGTGAGGAGTTGGAGGATTGCTGGCTCCGCCTGGGTCCATTACCCACCGTTCAGGCTATTTAAAGCAACCCCAGGCACCCAGCCGTGGGGAATCTACTAGGAGCTCCAACAGATAGGCACTTTTCAGAGAGAGAGAGAGAGGGAAAAAAAGTGATATGGCCCCTTCTCACACTTTAAATTTTTCAGGTAGAGACAATCAGAGCAAAAGAAATTGTGGGTCTTACAGTTAGGGGAGAGAGGTTTAGAAATAGCATTTAAGTCAAGAATGTTTGATTTGTTCCAATTGTCAATAGAGTGTGAAGTGGTTCCATTCAGGCTTTCTAAATGGCCAGGCTATTGCCTGAGTACAGCGTGCCTGTTCAAGTAATCGTGGCTTTATTTATAGTTATGACAACCTCTTAGAGCTGGTATCCTTTAAAATACAGCCTAATACCAAAGCCAAATGGAAAAAAAAGCCTAAAGTAGAATATCAAATTGTGAGTGGTCACTGAATAAAGCAATGGTACTCATGACAATTTATTTATGTCAAAGCTTGCCAGTGTAAATTGGCTTCTCTGCAAAATGGCAGTTGGATCCTTTCCAAATACTGAAAAAAAAATCTCAATTTGGGTTCTAATACAAGTAAGTTAATTTAAAACAAAACTAACCAATAAAGGACTAATGAAAATTTGTTCAAGCTTATTGTATTAAAAAGAAAAAGACTTGAAAATCCATAATCTCAGAAATGAGTTTTAGTAAATATAATGCCAAAAAAATCATGAAACATTCTAATTTATTTTCTAAACAATGAGAACATTTGAACTGAAAATTTAGTATTTTAATATTAATGTCATGTTTCTAAGTCTGAGATCTATTCTCTCTGATGAAAAGCCTAAAAATGCCATCTCTGGGTGGACAGAACAGATCACGGAGGCTGAAACTCAAGGAAAAATTGAATGTGTCCACTAAACAGGCTTGGAAAGACTTTCCTATTGATGTTCTCGTGTCTTCATGATGACTGGGTATCTGGATGTTTCCATGTGAATGACAGGAGATAACACCTGGTACCCTCCACCCCCCATAAGTTAATCAGCTCTTCTTCTGATATTCAATCTTTCTTACCACCACCATGAAAATTCAGCTAGACTCCACATTGGAAATGTAAACCCTATCTCCTCTCTTGTTCTCAACTTCACCCAATTCTGTCCATTCTACACCAAAAGGTCTGTTGGTATTTGGCTCCACGAGTTCTTTAGATCGAGGTTGTGATTTTGACCTAGAGCAGTGGTGTTTAAACTTAATAATAGCAAAATTTGTGGGGGACCCTTTCTTCCCACTGTGGGAATATCTGTTAGGTAGGACACCGAAATGAGGAGGCTGCTCTAGTCTTTCCTGGCTCTTTGGGCAGCCCCAAGGCAATGGTACTGCTGACTGAGTTTGAAGGGTCCCTTATCTTGTCTTCCTGGCTGGACTTCTGCCCATGCTGGTCTACTGCCATCAGATACAGCTTCTGGCATCATGGGTCAGCCTCCTGGAGTGGGGGACAGTAGGTAGAGCAGAAAAGACTGACCACCTGGGTTTGACCCCAACTGGGCATTTCCTAGCCCTACACACATATGCAGCCTGTGACCTCTGTTGTCTTACAGCCTGTTTATTTATTTCTAAAATGGGAGGTAAACAATACTACCTTTTCCTGAGACACTCTTAGCTCTCCATAGGCTTGGACACTCACATGCAACTTTTTTTTTTTTCCTTTGGGGGAATGATAGATTGTGTCTACTGGTGATCGATCTTAGGTAAGGTACTGAGAAGATCTATGTGCCCTTGCAAGAAATAAAGACTACCTGTAAAATTGGCAAACTTCCTTTAACAACCTTGACTTTCCTGGAAATTATGTTTGCTTTATTTTTTTAGATTTTATCAAAGAAAAGGAGGAAAAAAATTCTGCCCCTCCTTGTTCTGAATGATGTAAGAGTATTCCATTGAATGCTGGTATGTCTCCACAATTTCTGCCATGAAGAAAACAGTAGGAGAAGTTAGAACACTCCTCCTCATCCACCTAACACATTCTGAAATGGTCCAAGAGTTTTGCTGGGAGAGGCTCTGCTGGACTCAGATGGACTCTCTACATCATCAGACCCCCTAGCTGGACTGAACAAGTCCTGGGGTACTGGCCAGTAATGTAATTAAAGCTTCACAGGTTCTGTGAGCAAGCAGAGCAGGGGGTTAACATCTAGGATTTACTCAGTGTTGCAGTTTATGAGAAGAAAGAAGACAATGTATGAGCCCCTCTGGCCAGTCTCTGTTACATGTCCTGAAATGTCCATCTCCTTATGATCAATAATAACCAAGGAAGGTCTGGCCCACACAGATGCGGCAGCCACCAGTTGCCATGAAGCTGCTGGAGAGCTAACAGGAGGTTTCTGCTTGAGTTTCCTAGAGCATCTCAGCCTGCCACCTGGCAAACTGGCAGTAAAAGCCACACAAAGTGCTGTCATCATTGTGTGGTCGGAACCTGGAATCCATATGCTGCAGGATAAACTCCACAGTTCTTAGCATGGACTACTAGACCCTTCACACTGTAGATCTAGCTTTCTGCTGGAATTCATCACTAGCCACTCCCTCAGTTGCAGGGTGTGCCCTGGCCTCAGCCACTTTACCAGTGTCATGGTGCCAGGGCACACTCAGGATGTGTCTGCATGCCCTGCAAGGTTTGCAAGGTCATCTTGTCCCTCCTCTTCTCCCTCCCACACCATCCACCTTTATGCAGAGTGTATATTCTTCCCTGGATCCCTGAGATTCTTTGCTGGCTCCATCATTAGGGATTCATTAAATGGCTTCAGGACAGCCAACTATAAGCTCCCTGAGGTCGAGAGCGGGTCTTCCTCATCTCTATATTCCTGATGTCTTGCCTTGTCTAATGCCTATAATAGATAATCATTAAGTCATGCACTGACTAAATAAATAGTTGAAAGGGTAGTATGTTTTAAATTTTATTTTGGATAGCAGAAAGACAATAGCTTTTCCTAATGAATGTATGGGCACTTACTGTTTCCTACAAAAAGGGATGGATCTGGGTAATACAAATCACTGATGGAATTCACTTGAATCTGATGTATATTTTCCTAATTTATTCTGACCTAATTCATTAGCTTAAGTTGTTAATGCATTTCTCAGCTGTAAGTCCCATTCCTTCACCTGGGAATAAATCTTTGGCATTATAGATGCTGACAGTTATCAAAATGTATCAATATAATTCTATCTTTCTATCAAGACCTTTAGTGCAGAAATAACATCCTTTATCTTAAAGAAATCAGGTTTGTCTTTTAAACAAAAAGAAGAGCAGTACAACTAGCAATTTGAATTTCATCATCAAAAACCAGAAGCCCGTGAAACTGGGTACAGATCTCATTTGAGGATCAAGGAAAGAAAAAAAAAAAAAAGAAGCTCTTATGTTCTTTTAAATATAATCTAAAGCTGCCTGTTTGTTAAAAATAGGAACAATAATAAAGCATACTCATAAGTACCAGGAAAGCGGATCTTCAGATACTATACTATAATGATTTAACATTTCCACACCAGGGCCTGTTTCAGCAACCTGACTTGAACACAGTTAAGCTCTACCAGACTAAGTGGCATAGTTGTTGCCCATGAAGCATTAGGGTCCATTAAGTCTTGGGAATGTGGACCTGTCCTAATAAGGATTGTGATGATTTTTCCTATAATGGTCTATACCATAAGGAAAACACACATTATTCTTACGCTTACTTGGCACACAGAAGATGGGTATTGGATATTAATTAATAGTAATTAGTGATAATTAATTGGCAGTTCTGAGGCACTGTAATTGTAATCTCTAGCAGGTCATTTGTCGATCTGACTGGTGATGTTGCCCTGGCCCTACTGGGGTCTATGACTAAGGCCCCCACAGCTTCACTGTGGTCTTCATAGATCTGTGTCCCTCTCTCCACTGATTCAGCACACATGGATCAGCCTGCAACCAGATGATTGTCAGGGTTTGGACCACCATTTCTAAAAATAACTGTTCCTTTGGGTTTTACTATGAAACTTTTATTAATGATGCGACTTCTCAGCTCCCAGACAGAAGTGAAGGATGGACGGTGTTTAAAAACAGTATCCGAGGGATCCCTGGGTGGCGCAGCGGTTTGGCGCCTGCCTTTGGCCCAGGGCGTGATCCTGGAGACCCGGGATCGAATCCCACGTCAGGCTCCCGGTGCATGGAGCCTGCTTCTCCCTCTGCCTGTATCTCTGCCTCTCTCTCTCTCTCTGTGTGACTATCATAAATAAATAAAAATTAAAAAAAAAATTTTTTTTTTAAAAAAATAAAAAAAAAATAAAAACAGTATCCGAGACAATAGCTTACTGGAAGCTTATCATTGGTTCCAGACACTGTTCTAGAAGCTTCCACATATTCACACACATAGTCTTTGCAACAGCCTTTTGATTTAGGAGTCTTAGCCCCATTTCACCGATCAGTCACTCGTGTTCTGAGTTGAGGCTCAAACCAGGCAGTGAGTCCGGGGAGCCCAGGCTCTCATCCTGCCCAAGCTGCCCCTCCACAGAACAGGCTTTGAGAAATGGGAAGCTTCGATCGTCAAGAATATCTTTCTGTCCACACAGCACCTAGCACATTCGCTGTTGTGTGAACATGTGCTAAAGATGACCGAAGGTCCAAGAGATGTAAACGATTTCAGAGAGGCATCTCAAAGCTGTGGCCTTACACCTCACTCCTTGTGTTTTAAAGCCCTGGGTGTGTGGAAGCTGAGGACAGGAGAGCAGCTTCAAGGAAGTGATTTTCCAGAAGCTTCCCACCCTCTGGAAGTACGTTACCCTTCACATGTTGAGCAACCTGGAATTCTCTGAACTCTGTACTTCGGAGATTTTTTTCGGGGGCTTTGTTATGTAGGCATGATTGATTAAATAATTGGCCTTTGGTGATTAACTCAACCTCCAGCCCCTCTCCCCTCCCTGGACAGAAAGTTCCAACCCTCTGATCACATGGCTGGTTCCCCTGGCAACCAGCATCCACACCGTGGTTATCTAGGGGCTTTCCAAAAATCTTCTCATTAACATAAACTCAGTTGTGCTTGAAAGGCCTTGCTATGAATAACAAAAGACACTCCTCTCACCTTTATCCCTTTGGAGCTATTTCAGGAGCCTTGGACAATGAAAGACCAAATATCATAACAGAGGATGTTCCCATTGCGCTTACCACTCAGGAACCCCCAAGGGTTTTAGGAGTTATGTGCCAGGAATGGGGGACAAAGATGAAATGTTTATTATAAATCACAATATCACACTGTGCCCCATTACAGAAGGGAAAACTGCATGCAAGGGCTTGTGTTTTACTCTCAGAAACATAATAAGCCAAGACAACCTTCCTGATTTTCAATAAATCTCAATGAGCAGCGGTGCACACACTTTTAAAGTATTAGTAATAAGGCGGACACAACCAGCCAAGACTATAAATGTCTCCCATAACATCATTTAATGGGGAGTTAGGGCCAGAGGTCCTCACATTATCATTGCAAAGAACACACATCCATGGTGTGGTGCATCCTGTTTCTCTTACCGTTCACGCAGGGAGTCAGTGCGCTCAACATTTTAATGCTTCATATATCAATAAATTAAGTGCAATTCTATATGGATTTGACCTTTTCAAAATTCCACAGTATGACTGACTGGCTACTCTAGTTCCTCCCCTGCTTGTCATTTTAGTAACCTGGATGGGAGAAGTGAGCTGGCCCACCTATAAAAATGAGAAACAGCCAAAAGAGCAAAGTCATAAAGCCAGTGCAGTCTTTCAGAGACTGTAGTAAGGGATTATAATTTTGATATCTCACTATTTTTTTTCCTTTCCAGAGCAAGGAATCATAAATTGAAAAGAGAAGAGAGAGACAAAAAGTCATATGGACCAAAATAAACAATGCTGCTGTTTCTCTCAGCTAATATTATTACCCAGATCCCTAGTGGTCGTGGCCTCTGTTTGCTATTGTCTTCAAAGGTTTTATTCTAGAAACATTTTTGTCTCAGTCAGACTAAGTAGAAACTTTAATATAAATTTCTGTTACTCCTTAGAGAACTGATGGTTTTCAAAATTATGGTGAAATTTCATGAGTGTGGAAGAGGTTTCTTCTCTTGGTGTAGCCTGCAGATTTGCTTTGTTTCAGTGCTCGTGAATATGTTATACTAAGCTGAGTTCAACCTTTGCGGTGATTCTAAATACAAATCAACACCAATAAATTATTCAACATGCAGGTTATAGGAATAACAATTGACAGCCCTAAATGTCCAGGCAAAACTGATTTCTGATTAAAAAAAAAAAAACCAGGAGAGGCAGAAAATGGTTTATATACCACATGTTTAGATTGTATTGTGATTCTGATAGGGGGAAAAAAAAGAAAACCCTCAACAGCATTAATTAGCCATATGTCCATTTTTAAAATGCAATTGTTAAGATAATGAACAACTCCTCATACTCATGTAAATGTCTAAATAAAATAGCAATAACTAAATAATGTATAGATTTGTTTCTTAGTAACTAGTTTTTACTTTTTTTATTTTTTTTATTTTTTTTTAATTTTTATTTATTTATGATAGGAACACAGTGAGAGAGAGAGGCAGAGACACAGGCAGAGGGAGAAGCAGGCTCCATGCACCGGGAGCCTGACGTGGGATTCGATCCCGGATCTCCAGGATCACGCCCTGGGCCAAAGGCAGGCGCCAAACCGCTGCGCCACTCAGGGATCCCAGTTTTTACTTTTTTTAAAAGATTTATTTACTTTAGAGAGAAAGCGTGGGTGCACGTGCATTGGGGGAAGGGCAGAGGGAGAGAGAAATCCTTAAGCAGACTCTCTGCTGAACAGGGAGCCCAATACAGGCTCGATCTCAGGCCCCTGAGATCATGGTCTGAGCTGAAATCAAGAGTGAGCACTGTAACTAAACCACTTGGGTGCCCCAGTAATTAGTTTTAATAAGCTTTTCACTTAACTATGCTATGGAATGCTAATACTAATCTTAAAGATATCGTAGCACATTATCAACTTAAAATTAAAAAATACTAAAATTAAATAAAGCCTTGTCTGTACTAATCTATAAGCAATTTATTTCACAAAAGCTTCTGGCCTATTCTAGAATCATCCAAAATTAAAATTATTATGAAATATTTTCAATGAATCTCCTATCAGGCACAATATTACACTGTCAATAGAGCATACCTTACTTAAAAGACTCTAGATCACCACTGATTAGATCCTTCATACCTACAAATTAATGGAATTGATGAACAAAACACGGGACGCAGCCATATAATTTTATCATTATTCATTGAACATAGTTTGGGAGTCACCCTCCACTTAGCTCCGCCTTCTGGGCACTAGCTGTACAAGAGTAAATACAACTGAGACAGGCTCTGCCCTCATGGCTCTTTTCATTCAAGATGGCAAGACAGAAACCATGACGAAGACTCTGGGAAACTATCAGGTAAGTGAGTAAACATAAGTCAATTCGCAACAAGTGCTGTGGAGTAAGGGACACCAAAAGTCCTTAGAGAAGACCAACTGTGATAAAGTCGCTTGAGCAGGGATGGAGATGAAGGTAGAGCATGAGCCATAGAAAAGTTGGGAAAGGAGTCCAGACAAAAGGAACAGGGACACAAAGCCTCTGAGGGGGAAGCTCACTTGAAGATTAGAAGCTTGCATGGCTGGTGTGGGCCACGTGAGGAATGGGTCAGGTGGGAGGCAGTTAAGGACTTGGCTGAGGCAAGATCACATTGGCCTGGCAGCTACTTTCATTACTTTGGCTAAGAAGCCTTAATGGAGTTTGAGCAGAAGCTGGACATTATATGACTTAAATTTTAAATTGCTTACCCTGGCATCTTTCTGAAAACCAGACTGGAAGGAGCAGAAACTTAAAGGCACGGAGAGCAAGTAGAAGGCTGTTGCAATAATCCAGGCAAGGGGCGATGGAGGCTTGGACCAGGGTGGCAGCAGGGGTCAGATTCTGGAAAGAACTTTGAAGGAACCATCTGTAGGATTTGCTGATGAGTAGCATGGTAGTGTAGAAGCAGTGACTTGTGGGAGATTCCAGTCAGTCCTCCTTACTTAGCCTAGGCTTTACTGTGGATTGGCTCTAATGCATACAACTGCAGTGACTTTGGCCCCAAGGAAGAAGGCAAATACCATCTTAAACTTGCACAGGGGCTCATGCTGGCATCATTCTCCAGACAGGTCCTTTCCTAGACTTCCACATTTCCGAAGTGCAGAAGCCTGTTAACTTTTCGTGTTTGTTACCTTTTTCTTTTCTTTTTTTTTTTTTTTTTAAGATTTTATTTATTTATTTTGAGAGAGAATGAGAGCACGTTTGAGTGGGAGGAGGGGCTGAGAAAGAGGGAGAGAGAGAGATTCTCAAGAAGACTCCCTGCTGAGCCTGGAGCCCGGGGCGGGGCTCCATCCCAGGACTCAGAGATCATGACCTGAGCCAAAATCAAGAGTCAGATGTTTAACTGACTGTGCCACCCAGGTGCCCATGTTTCTGTTACCTTTTAATCCCCAGAATTTAGCCCAATGCCTCATATCACTGGTCCTCAAAAAAAAGAAAAATTAAACTCAACCTTCTACATTTGGGTGTAAAGATTCCTAGTCCACAATTTGAGAGGGAATATATACCCGATTCCCCTCCCCAGCTGTGATGGTTGAAGGTTACCATCTGACCACGTTCACAGAAGGCATCTTATCAGAGAACTGAGGACTGGATCCTGGTGTTGTCTCCATGGAAACACAGACAGGCGCTCTTAGATCCTTGCACAGAAACAACAAATGCATACTTTACGATAATAACAAAATGCAGCATTTATAGATAGGATAATAACCTATGTTATGAAACATGCAATTTAATAACTCTCTCTTATAAAAAGGCAGAGGCAACTGCGATGCTGTAATTTACTTCTGGTGGTGGAGGTGTCTGAGGTTCATGGTACTGGGCAGCAAGAATTAATCTTCCTCATCTGCTTGTCAACCCGTTATATGCTCGTTTGCTGCTCACTATGCTGGTTTGTCCTTCTCTTCTTTTATTATATTTTCTAACTCATACATCCCAACCTATTATTCTACTTGATCCTCCCCCTGCATCCTGACCTGTATTCTCTATTCCCTACAGGCATGTCCTCAAGCAAATTACAAAGGACTTTTAAAAATAAAGACATAAAATGTCTTACAATTCCTACACAAGCCTTTTTGTGAAGATTGTGCTTTACATGTATTGAAAATGCCTAGGAGAGTAGTCATAAAAGTAAATTTGAAAATGCATTTGAAATGTAGATAGTGTTTGCAGTGGTCACATGATGTTGCTTTAGGGCACAACACTTAGCAAGAGTTCTCTCTGCTTAAGTCTTGAATTATCCTCTCCTCACAGCTTCTTCAATTATGGGTCCTCTCAAAAATATTCTGAGTCCCAAACAGTTAGTACTCGATAGTGACCACAATTCCAAAAACAATTTATTTTCTCTCCCGGAGTACACGATCTTCTTTGTTTGTTTCTTTTTTTTTTTTTTTTAAAGATTTGTTTATTTTAGAGAGAGGGAGGGAGGGAGAGCAGGGGGAGGGGCAGAGGGAGAAGGAGAGAAAGAATCTCAAGCAGACTCAGAGCTGAGCATGGAGCCAAACACGGGGTTCAACCCCAGGACCCAAGCTGAAATCAAGAATCGGATGCTTAGGTGAATGCACCACCCAAGGTGTCCCAAGGACTACAGAATCTTCTAGGACCTATGCATCTGGGCACATTCCTGGGGGTGCAAAGAAGAGTCATTGGCTGAGAACAGAAGTAGAGCCAGTAGTATCTGATAGTCTCTGTTAGAGTAATATTAACACATAATTTTAGGGTAATATCTACCAGTATCTATTGAAGTAGTATTAACAGATACTATTAGAGTGGTATCTAATAGGATCTCTCAAAGGAGTATTTTAAATCATGGGCCACTGTTTCATAGATTTGCACAGCATGAAATTCAATAGACCAATGACTGAAGACAGAGCACCTGCTGTAGCAATCCCTGAGACTGGTCATTTCCAAAGACCAGGTACATCTTAGATCGGGGGTAAGTGAGCTGGCCCAAAAGTGAACAATGGTTTTTATTATTTTTTTAATGGTTAGGAAAAAAAATTAAAAGAATACTTTTTCATGACAAGTGCAAATTACATGGAATTCAAATTTCAGGGTCCTTGAAATTTTATTGGAGCCAGCCATACTTATTTGTGGAGGATTGTTTAGGGCTGCTTTTGTGCAAGGACAGTATGGTTGAAGCTGAAATGGAGACCAATGGCCTGCAGAAAAATATTCACTATCTGGCTCTTGATGGGGGAGTCTCCAGTCTCTGCCTTAGAGCTGCAGGCCCAGACAAGTATTAGTCATCTGGTTTCTCTTAGAATGCTGCCATAAGACTGTGATCAAATTCTGAAGGACAGAATGGAGCACAAATAGGGAAGAATATTCCAGGAGGAAAGCTGGCCCTGTCAGACCACAAGGATGAGAAAGAAAAGCTCCTTGGTGGTGTAATTAGTATCTTAAGTAGCCTTGTCTGAAATGATGCTAAAGTAATCTTCAGTCCTTTATCATGTTCAAGCAGAGTGCACAAAACCACTCAGCTCACTCTAATTGCAAATATCCCTTAATGAATATATATTTGTTTTGGCTCCTTTGCTCTATTTTGCATCAATTCTTGTGATTTTGCAAGTCATGAAATGCCCCAGGTTCCTTCCCTTAAGGTTTATTTTCACCAGGATAAAAAGATATAAACAGATTAGAACAATTCTACATGAGTCATCCAGGACATAGGACTGGATTCCGTCTCTTCTGATCTAAAAAAGGAGGGCTGATAGGGATCAACAAACAGTATTTCTCTACGATGAAGTCTTAGCCTTGGATGGGGGTTTGGTGAGGAGGATGGCGTGGGGGAGGGAGGGGGTGTTGAGAAAGAGGAAGGTATTCACAAAATTGCAGGATGCCTACGACACCTTGCCCATGGAGAGCAGGCATCTAGAGTGTGAAAGGCTAGACTGGAGTCTCAGGTTCTCCATATTGCTGACTGGCCCATGAAAACTCACTGCCTGTCCCCCAGCCTTGGCTTCCTGAGCTGTGACACAGTAGCACAAGGCCAGCACTGCTACCGAGTCAAGTGGAAGGGGGTAGGAGGAGCGCCTTCCGAGATGTTTTCACCACCACGTCCACCACTGATGCCCAAGCGTGCACTGAAGATGTCTGTTAAGCTATCCTAGAGTTGAAATTCAAAAATGCCTAGGTGGCAACTGTCAACATCAGGGAATTAACAAGAGAAAGGGAAATGCTATTACTGAATCTGGGGCTTAACTAACACAGGAGACCTAGCACTGAGTCACAAGACCTGGTCCCTAAAAGGCACCGAAAATATTTCGTCCACTCAGCCTGACAACTACCAAACAGAAATAATATTTTACAGAGGTGAAGCCAGCTACCCAGGGACCCCTGAGACCCCCCCAGATTTTCAAGCCTAGTGAAGGGAACTAGGCACGAAACTCTTTTAAGAAGTGTGATGAGGGGGTTGGGGCTATTTATGCAAAATAGTCTTGGATATCGGGTTTTGTTCATTTAAAGATTTATTTATTTATTTATTTATTTATTTATTTGAGAGGGGGCAGAGGCAGAGGGAGAGAGAGAACCTTGAAGAAGACTCCTCACTGAGTGGAGAGTCCCACTTGGGGCTTGATCCCACGCCCTGTGAGATCATGACCTGAGCTGAAAACTAGAAACAGATGCTCAACTAACTGAGCCACCCAGGCATCCAAAAGATGGTGGTTTTAAGACTCTCAAGATCCCTTATCCTTACCATGAAACTCAAATTCTTTGCTTTAAAAGGCAAGAAGTTTAAAATCTCTACCTTAATGGAACCATTTTTACTTTTAAAAATCTCTTTAAAGGAAGTGTCAAGATATAAAAGACATGCTGATTTAGAACCTGAACACCAAATATTGGGGATATTGTCATGTGAGAGGCACAGTACTAGGCAACATTTTTCTTAGTGAGCCGTTTGCTCACAAGAAAGTTAGGAAAAGTAAACTACCACCTTCTCAGTGGAACACATGGGGTATTTAAGAGCTCAAGGTCACAGGCTTTAGAGAGAAGTCTGGGTTTTAGTTCTGGCTTTCCCAATATTGGCTGTGTGAGCTGGCAAAGTACTAATTTCTGAGGCTCAGTTTTTTTTTTTATGTCCTAAATGAGGACAATTATAATAATGGTAAACGTGAAACAAGGAATGTAATGCACTCAGCACAAGGTGAGAGCGCTGTAAAGGTTATTAGGAACGGAAGTACATATCTCCTAGCTTATAAACATGGACTTTACATCAATCACAGCACTTTTCTAGGTAGAAAAACCATTTAAGTTTCACCTTCATTTTGGTTCCTGCTTTTATTTTCCTAAAAAAGATAGTTTGGGGCTTGGAAAGAAATGCATAAAAGCACACATCCATTTCATGATACTCCTACCTACTGGTGATCCCAAGTGGAAGTTTTTACCGTGTGAATCAGTGAGGTAGTTGAGTGAAGGAGCTCCTCCCCGCACCCCACAGCACACATGTCAAAACCTAAGTTTATCACGTATGCGGTGGTAGCTCCAGATGGCAGTGTGTCCTGCCACAGGGACATCTAGCGAGCAGTTATCCTTCGCTCAGCTTCTAGCTTGGATGGAGACAGACTTCCAGAACAGCAGCCTGGAGTGGGTCTGGGGTTGGTAGGTGTAATTGAGTAGCTACTGTAGCTTCAATGCCTCCAGGACAAATACAATGAGGGACAATGTTTTATCTTTTCCAGGCAAATGCATCCCAGTGTGGCTTATTTCCAGGAGCTGCTGAAGATGCCAGCAAGATTGGCCTTCGGGAGGGCTGAGCCCTGCAGAGGGACAGCTGTAGCTCAGTGACATCGCCACACCCAGGGGGAGTGGGCCTCAGGAGGACCATGCTCCCGCTGCAAGTCAGAATGTTCTAGTTCTTAGGTCCATCTTCCTCTCCTCCCCAGGGGCCCTTGAAGTGTTTCCCACTTGGGCTCTTCCCTGGCAAACTGTAGTTTCAAGTGTTTTTTTTTTCTTTTCTTTTTTTAGCATCAACCTAGGGCACTCTGGACAGTATAAAAACACCATCAAAATGAAGAAACAAGTTTTAATCATGGAAACCTTTCCTTTAGGATCATACCTTTTCTAGAAACAGGAAATGTTTTCAACACTTTTTTTTTTAAGGTTTTATTTATTTACTCATGAGAGACAGAGAGAGAGAGAGAGAGAAGCAGAGATACAGGCAGAGGGAGAAGCAGGCTCCATGCAGGGAACCTGACACGGGACTGAATCCCGGGACTCCAGGATCACACGTTGGGCCAAAGGCAGGCACTGAACCGCTGAGCCACCCAGGGATTCCTTCAACACTATTTGCTAAAGATTTTATTTATTTATTCATGAGAGACACAGAGAAAGAGTCAGAGACATAGGCAGAGGGAGAAGCAGATTCCCTGCAAGGAGCCTGATGCAGGATTTGATCCCAGGACCCCGGATCACACCTCAAGCCGAAGGCGGATGCTCAACCACTGAGCTACCCAGGTGTTCCAACATTTTTTTTTTTTTGGATCAGAACCAGCTTATTGGTAAATGGGATAATTCCAGGATAATTGGCCTTGTTGCTGGGGAAAACAGCAGGAACACATGCCGTTGTTCTCAATGACCTTTTTGATCGAGAGATGGAAATGCAATGACATGTCATAAAGGATGCGAAAGAACCTCTCCCCTCTCGCTTTAATTAGAGCACTCAGTATTGTGATAAATTAGTCTGACTCAGTAAACTACAGGAAATAAATCTGCTGAACAATTCCATTTTCCAATTGCTAGCTAGGTTAACACGCTTTAATAAACAAATAAATATCTCCATATGGACTATTATCCAAAGCAACTGTAAATCCTTGCAGCACTGGGCCTTGAGAGGCAGTGACATCCCTGGAATAGCTGAGCTCTGGCTGCTGTTCTCCAGTGTCCGTTTGAGTCCCCCGCCTAAATGTAGGGTGCCCTTGACTGATGGAATAAGGTGACACTTTGATTAATGCAATGAGCATGCTGCCGAATGCTACAGTGAGTATTAAAGTGGCATGTGCTAATTTAAAATCTCAGCTGTCATTAGAACAGAGTGCAAAGGGGAGTCACCTTCTCAGAAGAGCATTTTCATCCCAGAGGGGACACAGCAAGGCTGCCTGTTGCCCCTGCAGCCTTCTGGGAAGCCCTGTGCCAGCTCTGGAAACATCCTGAAATGCTTTTGTTTTTCTTGCCGGAAACAAAACCCCCCAAAAGTACCAAGCAGCTTCCATGTGGAAATGTATGAAATGAAAATTCAGATTTTAATAAAGGTGGGGGGAGAATGACAAAATGGGGAAAAAAAAGGATAGAATTAAAAAGCGATCTTTTAAAAATTTATCTGTTAAAAAAATCATCAGATCTTAAAGCACTTAAGAAAAGGTCTTTCATTTTGGCTGCTGTCAGGACAAGACTTCAGACAAGCTGTGTGTGGCCATCAATAGGCATTTCAAGATGGGTATGTGCTTGTGGTCAAAAGAGCAACTAAGCATAATTAATCATTTGGAGTTTGTCCTAGTGATCACTGGAAAATATTACATAAAAGTAGGTAAGTTCTGAGTCATCAAAATTGTTTACCTTTTTTACCTACTGCAACTCTTAAAGAATCAAAACATATCTGTTTTTCTTTCTGATGGTCTCTGAAAGTATTAATAAATGCTTTCATTTCAGTGGTTTTAAGTGGCAATGTATTTAAAATGGCATACGATTTCCTAAACTGTCAATTTACATAATTTCATTTTAAAATCACAGACTCACTCAGATAATCATTATCTATCTACCTTTTGGTTCAGTCCTAGGTAATTTTAATTTCACATTCTGACCTGCAGCATGCATGATATCTGAGTTTCCACCAACCAAGTACCCAATGGAGAATTCACTGTGCATCAACTGTGGTCCTCCACAGAGGCTCCGCTGTATTTAGCAGATGCTTCTGTCCTTCAGGAGCTTATGGTCCTGAGGGGGAGACAGATGTGTGTGGCAGGATGATGCACCAAACACTTTGTTCACCTGAACTTCCTTTCCTCAATTTCAAGATGGTAGCCAAGCCCTTTGTACCTGCCTTGGAGTGTGTTTATGCTGTAGGGCCAAAATAAAAGGTGGCTGTTGATAATCCATGACCTACTTTCCTACTCTTGGGGGAGTACAAGTTCACCAATTATACAGGGAGTTCTGGAGGAGAAAGAGAGAGAGAGAGAGAGAGAGAGAGAGAGGCTTTGAGGGGAAGACAATCAACCAAATAAGGCTGGTAGACTCTTCTGGAATAGGAATGGCCCAGAATTTGCATGTCCTAAGATCAGCTCCCTGGAAGAGTCTGAATGAAGCAGCTGGGCCCCTAAAGAAAAACTGCAGAGCTCTCCTAGAAAGGTGGCTCCATTGGCATGGCAGTGGACCTTCTTGGGACATGTGGGTTTAGAACACAGCAATATTGGGAGATTTTTCAGATAGCACAGAAGCCCCCAGATTCTTGGGTAATGCAAGAGAGGGAAAGAAAGCCCAATAAATACTGATACTGAACTTCCTAGTCAGCCTGGATTCAGATTTCATTTGATTTTAAGAAACTACAGAAGTGTGGCTTTTTTGTATACTTAGGTTTGTGATATAAAATTTGTGCCCACCAAAACATCAAAACAAATCATTACCATGTGTCATGATAGCAGCATCAGCAAGACTACAGGGGGCAGAGGGAGGGAAGCAAGGTTAGAGTTCCAGAAAGAAAGGGCTTCTGTGAAAAGGTGGCACTGAGCTGGTCCTGAAGTCTGAAGAAGAGTGAATCAGGTAAAGAGAGATGGGGAGCTGGAATTTTAGGTACTGAGTTCAGGAGAAGACATTAGGTGAAGTGAATGGGCTTTCTGCTCTTTTGTTTGCTTGTTTTAGGATTCTCATTCAGAAACACTTGGTGTCGTAGGAGAGAGTGAAAGAACTGATGGAGGCAGGAGGAGCCCAGTGAGAAGCGGGGCAGGGAGAACAGATCATGGTTCAGGTACAGAGAGTCATCCTTGTATGGCACAGGAGGGGCTGGGAGACTCTCAGGATGGACCTGGAGCCTCAAGGAATGGCCTCCACCACTTTGCACCTTGGTGACCTCAACAATATTGCTCCCGGCAAGGCCATTGTGCATCTACAGGAAATGACCATCAGAAGATGCAATGAGCTTGCCTGACACCTGATAGGTTCTCTTTACACCCTTCTCTATCCTAAAAGCAACAGAGAGTGGCAACAGTGGTTGAGGAGGAGCACAGGATGCCCACACCTGCCCTGTGGTACCTGCCCAGGGCCCTGGGAGGAGTTACACCTGACATCCTGAAGGATAATAGCCCCTTCGTGCCTCTGTGGACAGAGACTGGATGTTGAACAGCAGTGAAGTGCTGTGGGCAGTGGTGATTCTGATCACAGCCCGCTGACCCCTTTTCCACCTAGTCCCGTGACGTGTGGGTCCCAGGAAGCAAAGGAAGTAGTAGTGTGAAGAAGTGATTTCATTGTGATCTGTGAAACAAGTGGTGTGCGCTCTACAACTCTGGGGCTCCTCTAACAGGACAAAACAAGGGGGCAACATCCCTTCTTTCCATCACCCTCTTTCTTGCTTCAATGCCTTGGATCCCCAAGTGGCTCTGACATCATGTCAAACCTTGGTGGTTGGCAGGGCAACAGCAAACTTGTGACAGTCTAGACAAATCTGCAGTGCTTGGCAGGGTAGCGTGCAATCAACTGGATGAATTTGTTCTCAGGTACATGTGAAACATACTCCAAGGACTTCCAGAATAGAAGAAGGAGAGCTTGGAAGTTTTAGACTTATTGCTGCAGTGTGACCAGACTGATAGCTATTGCTACTGGTGGTGAGGTCTGGAGAGACCAGATTATAGAAGGATGATGTGGCAATGGTGTGGAAGGGTTGCTGTGGGCAGTGAGGTGGCACACGGACCAGTCAGGACAAGGAAGCAATGATTTAAGGTGAGGTTAAAGGACTCTGGGATTAAGAAAAAATGGCAAAGGGATCCAAATTCATCACTTCAGTGGTGTATCACTGAATTACCATAAAAACAAAAAGTCAAAGGGAAAGTTTGGACTGTCAGTCTTAGCATGGGGATGTGCATTTCTAAAAATAAAAATAAGAATACATTTCAAAGTATTTTTAAAGGTACTTATTCAAAGTAATTGTAATTTTTCTCCTTTCTTTTAAATAAGATGTCTGATGCAAGATGTTGGATAATTGTTGAAATTGGTCCAAGAGTATTTAAAAATTACGTCCACTTGGAGAAAATGTTTTAAAGATTTATTTATTTATTTTAGTGAGTGAGAGAGAGAGATAGGGAGAGAAAGAGGGGAGATAGAGGGACAGAGGGAGAGAGAGTCTTAAGCAGATTTCCCACTGAGCAAGGAGCCCAAAGCCAGGTTTAATCTCATGACCTGAAGATCATGACCTGAGCCAAAACCAAGAATCAGATGCTTAACTGACTGTGCCACCCAGGAGCCCTTGGAGAAAATGTTAAAAAAAAATATATTTAACAGGGAAAAAAAATCCACTTATTGGCTCCTATCACTCAATGACCAATAGTCTTTCTTTCCAACTGGCTGAGAAATTTGTTACATGATAGAGTTAATCATATTCACAATATTATGTTCAAGCTTTGTATAATATCTCATTATTCTAGTGCCCCAAAAGTCTGTTATCTCGTTAAATTTTAAAAAATGTCCAATATTTGGAAAATGTATATAGTAATGATCTGGAGATAACAAGCATTTTATACACAAATATAGATTCCTAAGCCTGCAAAACAGTTTCAAAAAATAGGATAATCTGGTGAATAAGAGTTTAGTGACAAAACCATAATTATTTCAACAAGGTTTATATTTTAGGTCATAGAAATTGCCTTCGTGAAAAATAACAACTATTCGCGTGCAGTACTTTACAGATTTCAAGGCATCATTAAACAACTGAGAAATGAATTTCTTTTCAGAACAGAAGGGCCATGCATCACTTCTATTGTATCTGCATCTAGCTGATTAGCAATTGAGTTAAAATTCCTTCATTAGGGGTCAGAAGCCTTTGCAAATTGAAATCAGTTTGTTCTCAGGACTGCTGGTAACATAATCTTCCTGCTTATTGGAAACAACTGAAAAACTCTTGTTTTTTTGCTATCACAATATATACAATTTTGATGGCTTTACCAGTACTTTTAGTAGGCAAATTCTCTTACTTCATTTGGTGGTAAGACTCTAGGAGGCCTCCCTCCTCGCTGTCTGGAATGATTTTCATATAACAAATTGTGCAAATTTTCATCAGCCACAAACATGGGCTTCTGGGACAAGAAAGCCAACAGGGCTCATTTTGTTATGGCCCAGATTCCAACATGTTGTATCCAGCACAATCCAGCCAGGGAGCGCCTGACCGCCTTCCAGCATCTTGCCTTCTCCTTTGGGAAACATAACTTGCCATAGGAAGTAAATGCCCTGTTTCCCTGCGTAGAGAAGGAGACTTTGGGTCACCTAGACACACTAGAATGGAGAAGCCAAAGCTCTATCATTAAAGAGACTTGGCCTTGACTGTCTGCCTGTGTACACCAGATGTCCACAGTGCCCTTGCAAGGAACTTGAGGCCCATCACATAGTTTCTTTGGTATCAGAACCACAGAGACACACACTTGGCACATATCCCTTCTGTTGTACAACTTTCAAAAGAGGAATTGCAGCCTCAAACTTGATGGATACTGTTTTCTCAGAATAACTTTTCTAGTCGTAAGTCCGTGGTCAAGCCCGTTTCAGAATCTAACATGTCATGAAGACATTATCATCACACTTAAGTTTATATATATTATGGCCCTTGTATTGTTTCTTTCTACCTAGAGCAAAAGCCTAATGACTAAATATCTATTTGAAAAGATTTGGGGGTAAATTGTTGATCAGTCATGATTTTGTGCTCAACTTTGAAGTTCCTGGGAGTTTAGGTCATCAACATTTAATGATCAACACCACCTTTTAGCTGTAGGTCTGTGCTTTGTTTTTTAAATGAGTGCCTAGAACATTTTATAAGATTTTGATGTATTTAGCAGCTCTCCATGGAATGTCATTGGATGAAGTAAAAAGTTGGATGCCATGACACAGAATGCCCACCTTTCCTCATTTCTTTTCACCCTGCACTCTTCCCATGTGTTTATGTTCTACTTTTCCACATAGTTAAAATTGTAAATGCCTTGGGTAGAAATTATGTATACATTATAATGCTTTTATAACCTTGACACCTTGTTAACACTGAATAAATATTAAAAAGCATAAATCACAGAAAAAAACTGCTAGTGAGTTTTCTTATCGATCTCCTCTAACCAGTGAATTCCTATGACCTTCAGAATAAATTTCAAATTCCTGATGTTAGTATTAAACAACCCAGAGCCCGTTGCCAAGATTTTCCTATCTTCTTTCAACCCACTTCCTATCAACACGCAGGGCTCCAGTTAAATCAGGGTCATGTTTTGAGAGGAACCAGGATTTCTACCTTGAAATGCTGGCTAGTTTTGTTCCTTTGACCTTAAATGCACTTCATCCTGAGCCCTTCTGTAAAGCAAACCATGCCATCGCCATCTTCCCTCAGGTTCTCCCATTTTCCCTGGAAGAAGCCCTCTCTGTACCTGCAGCACAGCCCACACCACAACTGTAGCAGGAGCCACGCGCAGGGTCGGAGGTACAGCTGCTGCTCATCTTATTTCCTGAGGACAAAGTAAACTCACTGAAGACAGAGAACATTTCTCATTTCTCCCTCCCTGCAACGCACCTGAGACAGGTCGGAAACATGTTACACTGCATGGAACCGAATCAAGATGTAATGTGTGGGCAGTAGAAATGGAATAGACAATGCTATATTTTAAAGCAGAAAACAGAACCTATTAAATTAAAGTAAGATCTAACTCTGGGAAACGAACTAGGGGTGGTGGAAGGGGAGGAGGGCAGGAGGTGGCGGTGAATGGGTGACAGGCACTGAGGGGTGCACTTGATGGGATGAGCACTGGGTGTTATTCTTTATTCTGTATGTTGGCAAATTGAACACCAATAAAAAATAAATTTATTATTAAAAAAATAAAGTAAGATCTGTCTTTCTCAGATATATAGAAGACATACTTTCCTGTCCGTAGGGTCTGATGACATAGAGTTCTAATATTGGAAAGCCTTGAATATCTGCTCTCAAATGGGAATCTGGGCACAGTTGTACTGTACCCTGTTTTCATCGTTAACTGAAGGGATGGGAGAGGTAAAATTGTAATGAGAAATTGTTTCATAATGTACTTTATTTAGGCTCCTCCCTACATCCTCAGTGATCCACACAGAGTGCATTTTATGTCTTTTCCTCTTCGATCTTTTAAAAATTTTCCGCCAATTCCTACTTCTGCAGCTCAACTCTCTGTCCCCAAATCAGCCTTTGTGTCACTTGCATCTCATGCTAGTCTTGGAGCTGCACTGCTTTTTTTGTGAATCATGCTGACTCTTTAATGGAGGAGACAGAAACACATCTGGAAATGGTGTGTAAATGCCATCAGGTGGCACTCAGGGAACTTTTGATTATTTTCAGCCCTAGCCCTAGGACTGACTGTAGGATCTCTTCACTTGTCTTGGGAAGGTTTCCCTGCTGGTTGTTCAGGAAGAAGTGATGGGGTTGTGATTTTCTCCTTTCCCCAGGAATAGCAAGGAGGATAACAGGACAGAAGGGAGTTATTAAAAAGTATATCAAGAGTAGGTCAAAACACATGTAGGAGCCTATGTTCTCATGCTTATACATTCCTAGTTTGTTTTTATCAAAAAGCATCACCTAACCCTGTAAGTTCACTCAAGACTCATAAAATAAGAATATGATGACATTTTAGAAACATAAACCTCATTTATTTATGAACTTCAAATTTGCCATCACCAAAAATGTGCTTATTCTGGCTTCCGTACTCCCCCACCTCCCATACTTTTCTTTCAGTAGTTATACTGAGTGCGTCATGGGTGAGTCCTCTTGTAGGTGGTGCAAATACAATAGTAAACTACACAGGTGCATCTACACTCAAAGGATTTACATTTTTGTTGGTGAAACTGAAAAGGAGGAGGTGAAAGCATAGTCTACCATTTTGCCCTTTTCACTACTCAATTACACCACACAGGCTCATATGGGCTATGGGACCATGCTCTCTGGAATGCCAAGTTCAGAAGCAAGGACCCGCTGTTAGCACTTCTCTTACATGGCACAAAGCTCAACATGGGCTATGGAGGGAGACACAGAAGTTTTGAGTTCTGTTTCTAAGAAAACAATTCTACATATGATTGCCAATTCATCTGTACATTAGTCTGTAGAGCTGGGCCAAGATCACCAAGGGAAACTGGAAGTTTATTGCCTTCCAACTTTATTTCTTTGAGTGCAAACACTATGAAGATAATCTGTTCTCAGTCAAAGAAAAATTTAATATAGTGCTCCTTGATTTCTTCTATTTAATTCATACTCTCCTGGCAGTCCCTACAGTGCATTCACTATGTATTCAAGTTTTGCCTTGATGTTTGTTTGCATCAGAGGGAGAATTAAGTTGTCCACAAAAAAAAGGAGAATCCAGATCCCTATTCCCTTAAAGCTGGCCTGAAAGTTATTGTTTTTTGTATCAGTTTTAATCAACTGTTTCTGGAACACTCTGTATGTCCACTGATTCCTTCTAACACTTTTTTTTTCTAATGATTAACCTTAACACACACAATTTTGCCTTAGCTTAGCCACTCTAAGTTATATAATAATTCTGAAGGAAAAGGTCGAATTTATGAATTTCTGGAATACTCAGTACCCTGTAGGGGCTGTCAAAACCTTTTTAAATAAAAGCTATTACTTTCCATGCCAAAGAAATCTCTGGGTCGTTGGAAACAGTGCGTCTGTCTTATTTACCATCCCAGCATGCTCCAAATGTCCTCAGTTAATGCTTTTCTGAAAGTAAACCTGCTAGTTGTCCTCCTAAAACATTGTTTTCATTTCCAGCTTCGCCATATTCATCAGGTTTTTTAAAATATTAAAGTATTTTGTAAAAGAATAAAAATTAAACTTAGAATTAAATGAATTAGAATACTAAATTTTGCCACTAGAGGTGGATTCCATTACACCTGTTACAGCCAGTGAAGAATGCATGAATGTGCTCACCCTGTACAGTATATCCTAAAAGATGAAGTCATTCTGAGGAAATCACTCAGTGCCATGGTCTGCACCTGGGGAATGGACCTTTCAGTGTCTACACTTTTGAGTCCTAAAAGTGCAGGTTATCTAGATCCTGTATTTAAAAGGGTGTTAGGCTCTATCAGTATAGTTAAACACAATCTGCTGTGTGATTGTGGTTTTTGTTTTTTGTTTTTGTGTGGGTTTTTTTAGAGAAATTTTATTTATTTGAGAGGGAGAGAAAGCACCTGGGAGACAACAGGAGCTGGGGGAAAGGGCTGGAAGAAACAGGCTTCCCATTGAGCAGAGAGCCTGAGCCCAATGTGGGGTTCTATCTCAGGACCCCAGGATCATGACCTAAGTGGAAGGCAGATGCTTAACCAACTGAGTCACCCAGGTGCCCCCACAATCTGCTGTGTTTTGAGCAAACCTGAAGGATGAAAATTTGAATATGCAGAAAAGACATGAAGGATTGACAGTAAATATTTAGTTTGCAAAAACTTTATCTGTGATCTTCTTTTAAAGAAGTCTTGTACATTTAAATTATAAATCAATTAGCAAATTTTGACTTAAAAGTCCACTTTACAAAACTCAAATACCATACAATGTGATAGACACTTAAATGCATTTAATTCTTATACTTTTCTGTAGTTATGTTGTATCATGTCACCTTGAACACTGATTGAGCAAATACTGAATCACTGCTCCCAGGGGAAATACAGGTTTAGGTTCCTGGGAGCCTCTGGCTGCTGCATTTTCAGCATCAGATGAATACACAACCTTGTTTTATGTGTGTTTCTGTTTAAAGACAACTTATTTAATACACATACTGTTGACCTGTTGACTTATTAACATTTAACTCATGGCCAAGAACACTCTAACTCCTGCCTAACAAAGCCTCTGTAACATGTATATTTTTCTTCCTAAGGCACATTGCACATGGCCTTGTGGTGTGCAGGAGCTCGCCAGCCCTTTGGCACCATGCCTGGGGCCATTTTGAGCAGCAAAATCATCCACAAAAAAGTACATAAATGTGAAAACATGGCACTAAATAAGCCATGGAAAGGACACTTGTTTACAGTAGGGGAGCTGAAATAAGAAGGCAGTGAGGCCCTTCCTTGACCTCTGCTGAGAACATGCTCCTCACGGGACTCCAATTTTCACCACCTAGAGTATGTCTGAGAATATCCACAGAAGGACCAAATGTGTCGATTTTGGGGTTACAAATAAATCTTAGTGAGGAGGTGAATTCACAAATATGGAATCCAGGAATAATCAGGGTTGACCGTAATTATGCTTTGAACACATTATTTTTGGAGTTAGTCCATTTGTGGATTACCCAGAGTTTGGGCTAAATTTTTACTCTCTCCAGCTTCCTGTGTTTTGCATCTTTCTATGTCAATACACAGCACTCTATAAAAGAAAAAGGGAAGTAAAGACACAGGAGAGCTTGGATGTCAGTATGGGTTTTGCACAGCAAGCACTAAAGCCAGATTGGCCTTCATCAGCCTCTGTGTGCTCAGTTTGTGAGAGCACGACTTTTTTTCTGGAGAAAAACAAAACTGGAGGAACTCGAGTCTTAAATACCAAAAAAATAAAAATAAATAAAATAAATACCAAGGAGGAGAAAACATAGTAAAAACATGAAACAATTTCCTTTTTCAAACTAAGTTTTCAAAGAATCACTAAAAAAAATAGCAAAATGAAACCTCCAGACCATAATCACCCCTCAAGTGAGGATTGCGCAGATAATTATTCTCTGTTGCTAAAATCAGCACATGTTCCTCTCTTTAGCTCTACAATGTGAATGAGATCAAGGAGAGCCAAAAACAATACATAGGCAGAGTTTAAAATATTTTTTGCAAGCTTTGACATTTCTGGTTTTCATGGGGATCTTTTGGGGGGAAATTGTGACTCTGGTTTTAGAAGTGAAAGCTTTCATCTTAATGGCTGTAGGTTGAGAAAAAGGTAGGAAACTGGTTGGTATAAGAAAAGTGGGTACATTATTACTACGTATCTTTTTTAAGATTTAATTTTTAAAATATTTTATTTATTTATTCATGAGAGACACAGAGAAAGAGGTAGAGACACAGGCAGAGGGAGAAGCAGGCTTCTCAGGGGGAGCCCGATGTGGGACTCGATCCCAGTACTCCGGGACCATGCCCTGAGAAGGAGGCAGAAGCTTAACCACTGAGCCACCCAGGCATCCCTGTCATTACTTATCTTACAGTGAATTTAGTTTTAGCATCCCTGGTAATTTTTTGTCCTTGATTTTAAAGATAATATGTTTCTGATTACAAAAATGTATTTCTGATCATAAAAATAGATGCCAAGCCTTTAGAATTTGAAAAACACATGAATATATAAAGATGATTAAAAAATAACTATAAAACATAGAGGGAAAACCAGTCCTAATGATTTTTGAAAACCAATTACAATGTCATTTTAAATGTGTCCTTCACAGAACAATACCAACATAGATATTTTTTCTTTTCTTAATTAAAAAAAAATGTTATTTTTCCCCTCCATTTCTTGCAGGGGTATAGATGGCTTCTCTTACTAGATTTTTAAAGGGAAAATATATGTAAATTAGTCTCTCATCCAGGTGATAGATACATACAGGCTAACCAAATAATGAAATTGGCAAGTATGGGTGCCTCCCTGTATTCAAATTCTCAGAAAAAAGGTACTCAATATTATTGTCTCGGCTAAAAGATACACCTAATTATGACCAAAAATAGGAATTTGGGGGGCTATAGCTCTAAGGTTCAAAACAGCAATCATCCATTTATTTCTAATATTGGAAACACCACGTCTTTTAATATTAGTATCATGAACAACTCAAACTTTCCCAAATTTAATCTTCACTGAAGCACTTATGATAGGTTTTCTCAGACTTAATTCTTTAGAAATTCTTACATATAATTACTTCTTATAATTGGTGCACAGCTATTAAATGATGTACGGCCAATTCCCAAAGTTTCAAATGGATAAATATTAGTCTAATGTGCTCAATCAATGCATAGAAATAGCTCTAAGCCCTTTTCCTGCAAGGGAAAATATTTACCATATATCACAGTTAGATTAGCCACAGGCGCTAAGCAGCTGATGGAGAAGCCTAGAAATTCTTGTAAATGTCCTTCCACTTCTGTGAAGGTCATCCTCAAAAGACAGAAAGGAAAAGGAAAAACAACAACAACAAAAAACCAAACCCAAACCCTTGAGTGTTCTATAAAACAGAGTGTTTGGAATCAGAGTCATGTCAGAATATCATTGCTTGAGCCACAGTCTCTGCATTTAATAGTAACAAGATGCACTAAAAATTATAAGGAACCTTTAATATGCTTCACTTATCAGATTAGCTATATATAGTTCATAACAAGAGATTGTCAATAAAATAGCTTCCGACTATGAATTACGGAGTGACCAGGGTCATAGCAGACCAACTGTATAATGAATCTGACTTCAGAAAAATCAAAATAGTGAAATACTAATGAGATGCACTTCACATAATCTTGCCCTTTTTATTTTTAATTGGGGTAAAATATACATAACACAAATGCCCTTTATAATTTTAAAAGCAATTAGGCATATAGTGTACAATTTATAATGACTATGAACCAACTTGGCTCTTTCCCATTTGAGCAAAATCAGTATGGAGCTTTTGGCATGGAGGGGTGCGAGGAGGGTAAAAATTTAATTGTAGAAATGGATGGTATCTCTTCCTTTCCTCAAATAAGGAATTCCTGACAGTCATACTATGTCTGTCACATTCTAATACTTGGTTTTGGCTGAGAACAAGAAGTACATGTAACTGTCCAGTTCCTTTTATGGGTTCCAATAAATTGATTCTTCTTACAGTAAGTAGTTCTATTTCATACTCTTTCCAGTGCACTGTGTGTGTGAGGGAATCCTTATCCAGCATGAACAAAAGAGCTACAGATTTCTGTGCCACCTAAGGGAGCATTTTCGGCAGCCTTGCTCTGAGGACAAAATGGAATTGGCTGTTTTATGACATGGGCACTCCCAGTGCCTGGAAGTACTGAACGCTCACATGAAATTACTGTACATCAGCTTTTCCTGGCCAGCTGCCACAGGACACAGATGCCGGAGTCCTATCCCTATAATTCAATTTCTATTGTTTTTGGGTGAGAGTAGGCATTGTGATTTCAACGTGTAGTGAAATTTGAGAACCGCTGGGTGCACCAGAGGCCAGAGAATCACAGGTCAGTCAAAGTGACCTCCTGATTTGTTCCCACTCTAGCCCTGAGATTGTGGGATGGGACGCTGTCCTGCCTTGTGACCATCCCTGCTTGAGTCCAGGGAGCATGGAATTGAAAAGCATGGGATGGCTGGGTGGCTCGGTGGTTGAGCATCTGCCTTCAGCTCAGGGCGTGGTCCCTGGGTCATGGGATCAAGTCCCTCCTCGGGCTCCCCGCAGACAGCCTGCTTCTCCCTCTGCCTGTGTCTCTGACTCTCTGTGTCTCTCATGAACAAATAAATAAAATCTTAAAAAAAAAAAAAAAGAACAAGAAAAGCATGGCACCAAATTCACCAACTAACCTAGGAACTGAAGAGCTCAAAAAAGACACATGGAGACACATGGAGGCACATGGAGAATACACCATAAACCAAGGAAATTTATTCCAAATACCTGAAATTGAGGGTGAAAGGGCTTCTCTAAAAGACTGAATAAGGGATAGCGGACACAGTCGCCATATTAGTTTTGATCTAATGAGAACCAGTCCAGAGGTAAATGGAACTTTTTCCCCCTACTATGTGCTTCTTGATCCATTTTAAGGTATTCAACATCTTCCCAGCCTAAATGTCTTCTCAAGAGGGGCCTGGACCTCCTCATGGAGATGATGTAACTTTACCTGGTAACCTCACTCAGAAGCACTGCATTTTGAGGCTTAGCTGCATGACTGAAAAGGCTTGATTACTTTGGAAGGGATTTAAAGAACAATTCACAGAGTGGGGACTTCTTTTTCCTGTAATTATGAGATCTCTGCATAGACATGGCCACCATGGAAGAGAGAGGTAAATAAGGGTCATCTGAGAGAACAGAGAGCTGGAACCAGTGCAGGCACCCTGAAGGCACCAGAAAGTGACATCAAAAAGAGGGACCAGATGTTCTTAGCTTCCATAAAAGATACAATAAGAACAGAGTGGGCTTACATCATAGTGTGATAAATTTCAAACAGTCTATGAGGAACGCCTTTCTGATTGCTTAGTTGAATGGGTGATGGCTGGAGGTTGCAGAACTTCCTTTAATGGATCGGCTTAAAAACAGGTTATATTCACCTCTGTAAAGAACATCCAGGAGCATTACGTATCTTTCTCATTCCTCCTGCCCATGGGAAAAGAGAAAAGTCACACAGCTGTAAGGCTAGGCCACGGAAGACTCCAACTGCTGGGGAGTTCGATGAGAATCAGTGGATAAAATGGTTTGGAAAAGGTAAATAAAGCATTTTACAATTTGGGGGTATCATTTATCTTCCAAAGTGGAGATATCCCACCCATCAAGGTCTTTGATCCTCAAGATATGCCACTTCCAGGGTTGCCATCCTATATTTTCATGGCCTAAAATTTTGAGTAGGGTATTTGGGAGTATCTATTCTATGGAACTAAACTCCAAATGAATAAAGGAAAGAACTCAGTTTAGTTCCATGCAATTTATTTAAAAGCCCCAATACAATATAAAAGTAGACTGGACCATTAATGTTACTCCCTCGGGTTTGCAATATTTCATATGTCTAGTTTAAGAACACATTTAAATCTAAGGGTATTCCTAACTGCTCATGTGAAGTTTTAGAGACTATTTGATAGTAACATATATTTAGTGGTCAGCTTGGAGGATAATATTGGCTTTTCTTTTTTTTTTAAGATTTTATTTATTTATTCATGAGAGACCCAGAGATAAAGATAGAGAGAGAGAGAGAGAGAGAGAGAGAGAGAGGCAGAGACACAGGCAGAGGGAGAAGCAGGCTCCATGCAGGGAGTCCAACGTGGGACTCCATTCCAGGTCTCCAGGATCAGACCCTGGGCTGAAGGTGGCGCTAAATCGCTGAGCCACCTGGGCTGCCCAATATTGGCTTTACTATTTACATAATAGTTTGCACTGTGTTGTGAATGTATGTGTGTCTGTGTGTGCATATTCTAATCAGGGAATTTCAAAGTATATGGTTATACTTCTTTATGAAAATTTTATTTATTTAAAAATTACTTTAGAAGCACAGAACATAAATAGGAATGTATGTTAAATTTAGGTCATTAGGGCAATGCACTGTTTTTTTGTGATTTTTATTGCAAAAAACAGTATTTTCATGTTTAGTCTGCCTCCACAGTGAGTACTCAATTTCCCAATTTGCTAATGTTTTCTGGGTAGAACCGGGCATCTTGACTCAGCAACTAAAGAGAACATGTAAACTCTACGTTCTTTCATTGAAATGCTGAATATCTGAATAACATGCCACTGTTTATGAGCACACAATGCAGTTTCCTTGTTCTCAACAGTAAAGTGGATCTGGTGGCAGCTCAAGATCACTTGATGTACACACAATTTTAAAGGATCCTGCATTCTTTCCTTATGTGGCTCAGTATCAAATAGTCCATTTGTTCCTAAGCATCAATGTATGAGTGAATCATAATAGATCATTTGAAATTTGGAAAGTATGGGCAGTTCTCCAACTGGTCTGACACCTGACTTGAATATTTAGGCATCAGAAAAGCTTTGTTTCCTGAAGTTTACCTCTGATGCAGTGGCATTATGAGAGCTGTTTGTAAACTCTCACTTCTGGTCCAGAAGAAAGGGCAATGATGTAACAGAATGCACACCTTATAATATTGCTGTTAATTCTGGGTGTTCTATAAAAAGCAAAAAAAGTGAACGTAGTTTTTCTCTATACAACTATGTTCCAGCAGTCCCTATAGAACATGGTTACCCACAGTAAAAACTTCCAGATCTAAACCTGACCAGTCTTAAAGACCATTACCTGCATTCGCTGGTCTTACTACCTTTTACCTTTGTTTTTGGTTAATTTGCTCCTCTTAACTTGCTGCACATAAAATATAGTTTACCTCCCTAGGACTCAGTAACAGGATTAGAATATTTTTCCTCTTTCTCGTCCCTAATCTTTTAAGCCATACGTAGGTTCAATAGCTGTTTCCAAACACATTCTCATCGACCATCATCTAGAAACACTCAATTCACCATGACCTTTAAATTGAGAATGCTCTTAAATTAAACACCAAAGAGGGACAATTACTGAAAATCAATCCCTGGCATTTCCTAATTGTGGAACAATTTTCCATGTCAGAGTCCCTGTTTCTATAGACTAATTCACATTTTTATTTCTCATTTTTAAATCTATAGTTACAGATTCATTTCCCACTAACAACTACTCTTATAAAATGCTCCAAGTTTTCTTCTCATCTTTTGCTCCCTAATCCCATGCACAACACATTGGCAAGGCACAGGTTTAATTACAAAGCATACTAACAAAGGTCAAAATCCAACCAAAGCTTCTACTTGGAGATTAATTAAATGAAATTAAGTTAATCATGATTGAATTAATTAAATGATTCATTTAAAATAAGAATGACATACATTTCAAATATACATGTAAAGGTCTACATATTTAAAATTTTAAAGAACAAAATGCTGGGACATTTGGGTGGCTCAGTGTTTAGCATCTGCCTTTGGCAGAGTATGATTCCAGGATATGGGATCGAGCCCCACTTTGGGCTCCCTGTGAGCCTGTTTCTCCCTCTGCCTATGTTTCTGCCTCTCTCTCTGTGTGTGTGTGTGTGTGTCTCTGTGTGTCTGTGTGTCTCTCATGAATAAATAAATGAATCTAAAAAAAAGAACAAAATGCAAAAAATCATACTGAATACAAGTAGGCTGATAGATTAGATATAGACAGAAGGGCCTAATGATACAAAGTTGTGGTTTTTTTAAAAGATTTTATTTATTTATTTACTTAGAGTGCACACATGAGTGGTGGGGAGGGGCAGAGGGAGAGGGAGAGAGAGAAAGACTCTCTAGCAGACTCCAAGCTGAGCATGGAGACTGACATAGGGCTCCATCTCACAACCATGGAATCCTGAGTTGAGCCAAAATCAATATATTGTTGGATGCTCAATGACTGAGCCACCCAGGAATCCAACAATAGGTTTTATATACCAATAAATTTGAGAATTTACAATGGATGAAATAACATAAACACATTTAAAAAAGCTATACTGTCAAGTAAAGATCAATTATTCATCTAATGAAGCAGACATTAATAGTGGATGGTTAGAGTCTAAATTTATCTGAAAGAACATACTTGTTAGCATGCATCCCAACTTAAGGATATAGCTTATCTTTTATATTGAATATTTACTGTATGACAGGCAGTGTGTTAATAATTTTATTTAAGTAACCATTTAATTCTCACAACACTATGAGAGTGGTATGTTTATGCTTAACAATTCAAGGATTAGGGGCAGTGACCCCCACACACACGCAGAGTTGAAAATCTGAATATAACTTTTTACTCCCCAAAAACTTAACGACTAATAGCCCACTGTTGTTGGAAACCTTACCAATTACATAAATAGTCGATTAGCATATATTTTGTATATTTTATACACTGTATTCTTACAATAGAGTAAGCTAGATAAAAGAAAAATGTTATCAAAATCTTAAGAGAAGTACAGTACTGTACTGTATTTATTGAAAAAAAATTTTTGTCTATAAGGAAACCACACAGAATGTATACTAATTCTACTGAAAAAGTACTGGGAGCTTAGATAGATTGAGCAAATTGACAGTGCCAGAGTCTGGAGGTAAACTCAACTTTACCCAAAGTCAAGAACTCTGATTGACTTGTCACCTTTGTAAAGTTTGGGACTGGCCTTTGGCAAAGTTGCTAATTAAATGAGCACTTAGACAAAGAAACTGTACTCTTCAACAATGTATCAAAATTCCTTTGAAAAGGAAGTTTCCCCCCAAATCTCCAAGTTTTCTTACCAACCCATTCTACAAGAATGAAGTGAACTTCAGCATTACTTCTTAAAAATACTTTATAATTCAAATAGAGATCAAGCGGAGAAGAAAGTGTTCAGTTACAAAGGAGCAGAGAGGTTAAGAAAGAGTAAGGGAATAGGCTTTTGAAACTTTCCGGTCTTGTGGACTTCTCTTTGGGGTTCTTACAGAGCTCCCTTTATAAACCTGGCTTTTTCTAGCACTTCACTTCTGCAATTATCAATGTTATTATTCACATCTATGAATTTAATTAAAACTATATGCTCTCACACTTCTGCTTCTGGCCAATAGGGAGTAACTGGGTACCAAATTAACTCTCCCCCCTAAAAGAAACCAAATGGGCAAAATAAATGAAACAATGCCTTTCAATTGTATATCAGGCAATGATCCCTGAGAGATGTTTTCCAATTAGGTGAGTCCCCCTTTGGTGCTGAGCTGGCTGTCTTGAGAGTTTCCAGGCTGCAGTTTGGAAAGGGAAATCTTGGAACTCCAGCAGCTCCCTATGTTGAGGAGATGGAGCTGAGAGTTTGGGGAGAACAAGGAGGCTAGAACACAGAACAGAGTTCCAAAGAGGGAAGATCTACTTTGAGAGAGAATCCTAGGTGGTTCTCTTGAATATTCAATAGGTACAGATCACACACATATGAGATAACTATCCAAGGAAAGTGTCATGCAATAGGATGAAAGAATAGTGCCTGACATTCACTCTGGACCAAGAACAGTGTCTATTTCCACCATCTAGACTGGAACAACTATAGCAGTTGGGGAATAGTTGGTCCTGGATTGAGTAACTGCTCAGGACCCAGCTAACAAATCATAAAAGCAAGACACAAAACGATCAAACAGTTCCAGATGAATTAATGGCACTCCAGGAAAAAAAAAACCTCAAGAATATTAATAGAAATACAAACATATCTAGCACCCAACTTGTTAAAATCCACAATATCTGGAATTCAATCAATCAAAGATTACCAGGCATGTAAAGAAGCAGAAAAACCCAACCTATGACAGATTACCCCACAAATGGCACATTAGAATTCACACACAAAGACATTAAAATATTAGTCTAAGAACTTAAAAGCTATCTTAATAAATGGAGAGATATATTTAATGCATTGGACAGAAGACTGGATACCATAAAGATGTCAAACTCCCCTGATTAATCTACAGTTTCAATGCAATCCCAATCAAAATCCCTCCTGGCGTGTGTGTGTGTGTGTGTGTGTGTGTGTGTGTAGAAACTGACAAATTGATTTTGAAATTTATGTAGAAATGCAAAGTACCTAGAATCTGTAAAATACTTTAATAAATGAACAAATCTGGGTAACCAACATGACTTGCTATTAAGACTTATTTGTAAAGCTATAATTATCAAAACAATGTGGTACTGTTACAAGGTTAGACAAAACGGATCAATGGAAGAGGATAGAAAGGTTGTTAATAGACACCCATATGTGTGGACAACTGATTTTTGACAAAGGTACTGGGGTGATTCAGTTGAAAAAGAATAATCTTTTCAACAAACGGTGCTGCTATAATTTGATATCCACATGCAAATAAACTTTGATCCATGCCAATTATGACAATATGGATAACAGACCTAAACTATAAAACCCCAACCTGTAAAGCTTCTAATAGAAAAAAAGAAGAGAAAAATTTTGTAATCTTGGATTAGGCAAAGATTTCTTGGCTGTTACACCAAAAGCATGATCCATAATAAAAAAACAAATTGACAAACTGGACTTCATCCAAATTAAAGTCTCTTCCTTTGAAAGACACTGTTAGAAAACTAAAAAGATAAGCCACACACAGAGAGAAAATATTTTTGTAAATCTGATAAAAGACATGTTACCAGAAGATAGAAATAATTCTCAAAACTCAGAAATAAAACAGTTCAGTTAAAAAAAAAAATGGTTGGGGCACCTGAGTGGCTCAATCAGTTAAGAGTCCAACTCTTGGTTTCAGCTCAGGTCATGGTCTCAGGGTTGTGGGATTGAGCCCCGTGTCCAGCTCCATACTCTACATGGAGTCCTGCTTATGATTCTCTGTCTCTCATAAATAAATAAAACCTTTAAAAAATGGTGAAAGATGTGAATGGACCCTTTATGAGGGAAGATACAATAAATATGGCAAAAAAGCACATGAAAAGATGCTCATCATCATTAGTCATTAGGAAAATGCAAATTTAAAATACTGCCACATACTTATTACAATAGCTACAATTTAAAACACCACTTGCCAAGCATTCACAGAGGTGTGGAGGAACTGCATCCTCATACACTGCTCATGGGAATGGAAAGTGGTGTGCTCACTTGGGAAAACAGTTTGTCAGTTGCTTAAAAGGTTAAACATATATTTACCACACGACCTAGATATTCCTTTCCTAAATATTTACCCAGAAGAAATTAAAGCTTGCATTTATAAAGATTAGCACACAACTGCTCATAATAGTTTTATTTTTAATAGCCCCAAACAGAGAATGGCCCAAATGCCCACTGACAGGTAATTGGAAAGCCATCCGTGATATATGTATACAACGGAATGAATGAAAAGGAATGAAGTGTTGATACATTCTACAACATAGGGAACAATCTCAATAACGTATATCTCAATATCATTATGCTGAGTGTAAGAAGCCAGGCAAGAAAGAGTATATATTACATTATTATTCCATTATATAACATTTTAGGGATGGCAAAGTAACCTACTTTGACAAAAAGCACATCAGTTGTTGATATCCACAACTTTTTTTTTTTCTTATTAATACAGTATTTATTTGTCTTTCCTCTGTCAAACCCTGAGCCAACCACTTTTCCCAGGCTGCCTGGGGAGGTATAGGAAAAGGAACATACAGGGCATACAGGGTAGACAAGACATGGGATAAAGACCTATGGGAGGTGGAGACAACTCCTTCACATGGCGAAGAGGATGAGAAAGGCCACCATCAGGCAAAAGAGCCCCATGGCCTCCAAGAGGGCAAAGCCCAGAATGGCGTAGGAGAAGAGCTGTTGCTTCAGAGAGGGATTCCTGGCATAACCAATGATGAGGCTCCCAAACACAGTCCCAATTCCAGCCCAGAGCCAGCCACCCCTACAGTGGCAGCCCCAGCCCCAATGAACTTGGCTGCCGTGTCAATGTCCCTTGAAATGGCGCTGGTTTGGAAGCTGCGGCTAGGAATAAGTGAGGTCAGGGGATGTGGGGCTGCCAAGCTGCTGAGGCTCTTATCTGTCAGTGTCTCTGGTGGTTTTAGCACCACTGCAGACAGTGATCAGCTCAACAGCTGAGAGGTGCTCCGGACCAAGAAGGGGGTGGAGACGAACTTTGCACAGGCGTACATTTTCAGGGGATGAGGGGCTGTAGCAGGAGAGCTGCTCCCAGAGCGGAGACGACCGAGAGGGGCCGGGGGTGGTGGTGGGCGGGCAGAGGCAGAAAGGGAGGCAGGGTGTGAGAAAGAGATTACTAAGGGGAATGAGGGAAGTCTTGAGGGTGATGGAGATGATCATTATCTTGATTGTGATGGTGGCTTCACAGGAGCATACAGATGCCAAAAATGATCAGATTGTACACTTTCAATACTCGCAGTTATGTCAATTAAATTGTTTCAAAATACAATTTCGAATTCATTGGAAAACTTTAGAAGCTTTTACTGGGTATCATATTACTTTTCCTGAGAGATCAGCAGTCATGAGTCTTTCTAATCTTCCTTTGGTTTCCATCCACAAGTCATTATGAGCTCTTGGACTGTGGCTGGTATCATCACCACAAACCCACAGTCCCAAAGGTCTTCAAACATTTTTTCCATCTTCCTGTCTAATTACATTGAAGATCGAGCCCTTGCTTATGTTCCCAGCTCTCCTCTGCACTATGATGCCCGACTATACTAACTCTCTGCATTCTCTTAATGCATCATACTTCACCTTGGCTTTCAGCCTTCTTCTTGGAACTTCTGTATTTCTGGGGACTTTTCATCAACCCTCTTTTGTCCTGGGCTGATTCCTACACATTCTTTAGTCTCAGTCACATGTTATTTTCTTGGGAAACTCTAAGTATTTCTCCCATCAAAGTTTCCCTAAGTGATGCTGACACAAGACCCCTGAACTTTTCCTACCAGCCTTTGCCCCACTGAGTTTTATATACTTGTTCAGTTGTCAGTATGGATATAAGACGACCTTGATCTGAGCTGAGTGGGAACCTGATATGAGGAAGAGAGAACAGAGTTGACTGGCTCTACATTTCTCCATTTATCCGGAAAAAAATTAAGGACATGTTTCTGACTAAAGCCAAAACAATAATAGGAACAAAACCACATTTATTTACTGTCTCTGAACATAAGATAATAATAAATTCAAAAGGCATGATGAGCTTTCTTATTGGGCATTTATACCATTTATACTTGGGACATTTTGGCCCTAAGAGATTTTTCCTGTGGAAGGAAATTCTGAAGCTGAAATTGCCATAAACCATACAATTCTCTAAATTCAGCATTACTGTGTCTTAGCTAGGCAGGGATGAAACAAAGCTCCAAACCAAGTGGGGACCCTCAAAAGAAATTCTAGGGAAGGAAACATTCCAAATTAGAGAGTCTATTTACAAGGTCAGGATGCAGTAGCTGACTGCTTGGCCTTTGTTGGTTTGTATACACACAGTATTTCCCAAAGAAGCAACTTTCCTCTCATAGAATTGGGGAGGAAATCTCTTGATTTATTACATAAATCTACAAATCCATCATTCTTATAAATGTATATGTTGATCTGTAAGTGGTTAAGAAAGGTGATAGGAACTGACATAACCAGAGTAGAAAATTTCTTCCCCATATTCTAACTACTCCTGCTAGCTGCTCTCTGGTCAAGAGAGTCCTGCCTGTGGATTAAACAGCAGCATTACTCAGCCTCAAGCAGAGATGACTGCAGTTTTCATTTTTGAAACAGAGTTTCCATTATTTGCCTCCCTGCCATTTGTGGGTAGTTGGAACGTGTTTATCCTTATACTTACTCTAGTTCCCAGAATTTCTTGGAGTAAATAAAAATGAAACATGAAAATAAAGTTGCTTGTTTGGGGTCTTTTTTTTGTTTTGTTTTATTTTGTTTTTATATCTTAGCTGTGGATTTCTGATAAACATTTTATTTAAAGCATAACCTTTCAAATAAGCTAAAGAGTATTCATAAGAAGTGTTTTTCCTCCATAGTATCCATAGTTTTTTTCTTTCTTTCTAACCTATCATAAAATTATAAATCATTAGACTATATTCTCTTTAGTACCATAATCAATTTCTCTTAATTAGCTAAAAATTTAGGGGTATGTATTAGCTACCATTGACCAATGTGATCGATATGTACAAAATATATCTTAAGTTTTGTCCAAGGTAATTATGATGCATGGTTGCTGCATATATTTATATATACACTTATTTATTTATTTGTATTTATTTATATATACTACAGAAATATACATATATTTCATATAAATTTAGAAGTTAACACTTCAAGGTGTATTTCAACTTAGCATCTTTATTCTACTTCTTAAACATATTATGGAAACAGAAATACCTTCCTTCACAAATAGGATGTATCCCAAAGAAAGTACGGGAAACGTGAACATTATTTGTTTAGGAACTTCAAGTGGTAGTCAGTGGGAAATTAATTTTTAATAAGCTGCATACAGTAAGACCAGACATGGAGGTAGTGACAAATCAATGGTGTTACTGCTTTTCTACTTATTTTAGTGTAAGTTATTGCTAGAATTAATTGCAATAATTCTTTTATTTTTCCAGAATAATCTACTCATCTAAGCTTATACAGTTTACTATAAATGTACATTTCATTTTTCAGTTGTCTTTTAACCTAAAAAAGAAATATAAATATCTTATTGCTAGACACACAAGAAAATTGAAACAGTAAAATGTCATTCCAAGAAAAGAATATAGAAATTCTATCAGAATTAGTGAAAAACATAAATTTTTTGGGCTTCAGAAGTAAATGCAAGGTGGAAATAACCCGTGTCCATCAACAGATGAATGGATAAACAAATGTGGTGTATACATACAAACAAATAGTATTCAGCTTCAAAAAGGAAGAGAATTCTGACACTTGATACAACATGGATGGAACTTGGTGACATTATGCTAAGACAAATAAGCCAGCCACAAAAGGGCAAATACTATATGATTCCATTTATATGAGGTGCCTAGAGTAGTCAAAATCATAGAGGCTGAAAGTAGGATGGTGGTTGCCAGGAGTTGGGCGGAAGAGGAGAACAAGGTGTTAGTGTTTAATGGGTATGGAATTTCAGTTTGGGAAGATGAAAAATGTTCTAGTGACGATGGTTCCACAACAGTATGAATGTACTTGATGCCACTGAACTATACACTTAAAAATGGTTATAATGGTAAATTTTATGTTATGTATACTTTACCATAATTCAATAATAAATGTGCAATCTAAGCATAAAATGTAAAAGCTATAATACTTCTACCAAGAAAGCATAGGAGATCATCTTCATCATGTGTAGTTAGGCAAAGACTTCTAAGACCTGACCAAAAGCATGACTCATGAAGAAAAGCGGATACCCTGAACTTCATCATAATAAATGCATTTTTCTCAGCAAAAAACACTGTTAAGAGAATAAAAAGACAAACTAGACCAGAAGAAAATATTTGCAAATTACATATCTAAGAAGGGACTCATATACACAATATATAAAGAATACCAAAGACTCAGCAATAAAACATAAAACACAGTTTATGAATGGGTAAAAGAATTAAACATAAACTTCACTGGAAGTAAGAAAGGTAAGAAAGCACATGAACAGATGATCAACATCACAAGCTATTAGTGAAATGCAAATAAGATTCATGAGGAGATGCCACTGCATGTCTATGAGAATGGAACAAATCAATAGTTCTGATGATGCCAAGTGCTGACAAGAATACAGAGTACTAAGGACTCCAAAAGACAAGACTGTAGGGATCCCTGGGTGGCGCAGCCGTTTGGTGCCTGCCTTTGGCCCAGGGCGCGATCCTGGAGACCCGGGATCGAATCCCACGTCGGGCTCCCGGTGCATGGAGCCTGCTTCTCCCTCTGCCTGTGTCTCTGCCTCTCTCTATCTCTCTGTGACTATCATAAATAAATAAAAATTAAAAAAAAATAAAAAAAAGACAAGACTGTATATGTAGAAAACCCAAAATAACACACAAATTATTAGAGTTGATTCCCCCACATAGAGACACAAGATTCCTTTTCTCATCTTCTTCTAGTCTTTGCTCTGTTAACTTTTGGGTAAAGTCTCCTGCTATAGATTGAATGTTTGTGCCCCCCCACACCCCAAGCTAATAGGTTGAGACCTGCTCTCCCGTGTGATGGTGTTAGGAGGTGGAGCCTTTGGGAGTTGATTAGGGCTTGAGGCTGGAGCCCCCATGAATGCCATTAGTGCCATTTTTATTGAAGCTCTAGACAGCCCCCTTTCCCCTGCTATCATGTGGGGACACAGTGAGTGGATGGCTGTCCATAAACCAGGAAGCTGGTCCTCACCAGACACCGAATCTGCTGGTATGCTGATTGTGGAGCTCTACCATCCATAACTGTGAGAAGTAAGCTTCTATTGTGTTAAGCCACCCTGTCTGGTATTTTTGTTACTGTGACTGAACAGACTATGACATCTTTGTGGACCAGTCTTCAACACTGTGATGTATCTTCCACCAACACTCTCCATCCCTCATTCCTTCTCTCCCCTCCTCACTCAGCAGATCACACACTAAATGCTAGTTACTTAATTAGTATGCTTCCTGTCAATTACATCTGCTGGAATGTAAACTGTGGGGGGACATTATCTTTGTCTCTTTTGTTTGGTGATGTGCCCCAGAACCTCATCCAGTGCCTAGCAATGCCTTACATGCTGGATAATGTGCTCAATAAATGTGTGTTGTGTGAATGAAGCTCCTTGGATCTTTCAAGTCCAGGAGTCAGGTGAAGATATCTCCCCCTTGGCTTGGTCACCTCCTTACCTCATGAAGCTAATTTCATTCCTATCTTGACTTACACTGGCCTCTTTAGTCAGCTTACCTTCATTCTCTACTGAAACGTCACCTTTCCCTTTTAAATACTCCCTAAGAAAGTGAATTTTCCTGGTTTCTCTGCTTTGCTTTGCTTGTGAGTCTTCCTACCCTGGGATTCCTTTCTTGGTCTTTTTAAAATCTTGGGTCTCATCTAAATTGGGGGCATTCACTGTGAACTCTTAAGTGGAAAATCTGCACATCCCAGGACTTCTCATCTCCCAGTTGGGCTGTTCCTGGATTTATACGGCAGCGTCCAAGTCAATGCACCCATACAACCATTCCTGACACTGTTCCATCCTTACCTCACTGATGCCACCCTTCTGTGTCCAAATAATTCTTCCCATCACCTAAGCCACACACTTTTGCATTATCTATGATTCTTCCTTCTCCATAATTCCTCAAATTCATCCACTTACAGCAGGTCCCCCCTCATCTATAGTTTCCGTTATCTGCCATCAACCATGATCCAGAAGCAGATGACCCTCCTTCTGATTTATTGTCAGAAGGTCAGTGGTAGCCTATTGCTACATCACAAAGCCTATGTCATTCTCTTCATTTCATCTCATCACATCGGCATTTCATCCTCTCACATCCTCACAAGACGAAAGGAGAGAACAGTAAAGTATTGCGTGAAAGAGAGGGGCCATATTCCCAAAACCTTTAATACAGTATTTTGTTACAATTGCTCTATTTTATTATTGCCTAATTTATAAAGTAAACATTATCATAGGAATTTATGTATGAGAAAAAATATGGTCTGTTTGGGCTTGGTGCCATCTGTGGTTTCCGGCATCCACTGGGGGTCTTGGAGTGTATCTTCCATGGATAAGGGGAGACTTCTATACTGAGAGGGTCACTCACGTCTCTCAGTAGTGTGGTGTTTCTCAGTCCTAGATGTGCTTTAAAATCAATATGGGACTTTAAAAAACTGTTGAAGCCAGGAGTCCACCCTAAACATTCTGATTTAATTGGTCTGGGGTTGGGTCCAGGCTTTGGCCTTTCTTAAAAGCTTCCTGGGAAATGCTGGTGTGCAGCAAAGGATGAAACCCCCTAAGAGTGGGCTTAAGAGTCGAACACATTTATGTGGCAGTTTAACCCACATGAACCCTAGATCCTCGGCCGTACATGGGGATGTTACCTTCAGCCGCAAGGGATAAAAACTTAAAATTTCTACGAATAGATGGTAGGTACTCAATGCATACTAGTTCTCTGTCACTTCAATTTTCTAATTTGTAAAATGGGAATAAAAGTACTTGCTTTACAGGCTGCACTGAGCAGAAGCAAAATTCTAGCAAGCTAACTCTTTCTACCTTGCCAAGATTCAGTTTCAATGCTGCACATGAACCTTCTCTCCCTATCCCCTCTTCCTGTGCATTTCTACTGCTGCCATGCTAGTGCTTGCGCCATAGCAATGTGTCTGCTAAGCTTTGTGGGACCCAGGAAATTTAACAAAAATCCCCTACCCTTGGACAAGCAGAGCAGGACTAACTCCATTTTGTGCTGCACCCGCCACCTCCTGCATGACCCCCACATGACCTGCTTATTGCTTAAGGTGCTCTCCCACCCCAGTCAAGCCTCTGAGCACACCCTTACTGGAAATCAGCTCATAAAAATGTAACCCCACCTTGTGCCCACCAAAACTGCACACCAATTCCGACCAGAGTGATAGGCCAGTTCAAATGGTCACCATAGGGTAAATTGTGATTCAATTGGCCACCTGCATGCGGACCGACATGACTGTGCAACTTTCTATGTGTGTTACAATCCCATTGGCCACTGGCCCCTATAAAGCTGCTATGCCTCTTAGCCTCGGGGTCCAAGTCCCTGTTCCGCTGTGTCGGGTATACTTGGACCCAAGCTTGAGCTTGTAAATAAACCCTCGTGTGTTTGCATCGGTGTCGGCTCCTTGGTGGTTTCTCGGATTCGCAATGTTGGGCACATCAGCTTCTACTCCTTGGCCAGATTCAAAGTACTAAGGCACAGCTCCCATCATGTCATCACTCTGTTTACCACTCTCCACTAGCTCTTCACTGGCCACCAAAGTATATGTTCCCTGTGCCCTCATCGGGAAGGAACCAACTATTCAAGCCAGCCTTACTTCCTGTAACTGCCCCCTACACTCTCTACATACTAGATAACACAGATCTTCAACCTTCCATCAGCATGTGGCACACTTTCTGCTTCCTCTATGCCCTCACATTCTCAATTCTATCAAAAGTCTACCTGATTTTAATCACTCTTTCTTAATGCACTCATCATTGATTGGATGATACCATGGCTTTCCTGGGGTCATTCGAGTGCTGGAAGGGCCTTTTCCATCAAGAAGCTCTCCTGGTCTATCATGACATGTAGCAGAATCACCCTGACTCAGTCTTCATATCCCAGAGTTGAAACTCCCAAGTTTATCAGTCTTTAGTTTTTGACTTTTAATCAGTGTCCTGGCTTAGAGCATCATCTCCCTGGGATGGACACTAGATAGAAATATTTCAGTGGGGAAAGAGGACCAACAGCCACTGTGTATCTTATGGCCACTCTCCAGACTGCTTTCCTACCCTGCAAATCAGATCAGTAGATAAAGGCACTGCTGCTCACATCCTGAAGCCTTCTCAGGCTGGCAGATAGAATCAAGATTCCCCTGGCTGTCATCCTAAGTCTGTTAGCCTGGCCCAATTCCTTTCTACCACCGTGTCTCTCTGCACGACCACTGTCTCAGTCTCTGGACTTGAGCCAGTAGACTGATTTGCACCTTTGTGGCCTCTCTCACCCCCTCAGCTCTGCCCATGCAGGCTCCCATTCTTGTTTCAGGACTGAGCTCAGGAGTCACCTCTTTAAGCTCAGTGGCACTGGCTTCAGAGGGTCACAAACCCAAGGTGCTCCCATGGCACCCTGGGTTCGTTCCTTTCCAGGCGCTTCTTGGACACACAGTAAAACTGTGTTGAGCTGCCACCTGCTTCTCAGCTGCTGCAATGCTGGGATGCAAATCTTATTTACCTGTTCTAACACTGGATTGGCACATGTGAAGAAATCAAGAAACAAAGACACAGGAGAGAAAGGGAATTTTCTAATCTATGCCTGTAGTGTTTCAGATGGCTCGTTTCTCCTATTCTTCTACTTTAGTGAAATGTGAAAATAGCCAGAAAGAGAATGGTGTTAAATGTTATTTTAAAAAAATTAGGAAAGCCCAGAAACAATATCTTGTAGAAAAGTTATAGTGAAGAAAATTACAGAAATGTTCATTTTCCATACCATGGGTATTACCTATTTCTCATAAACTGTTTAATTTTTCATGTTTGCTTGTTAGTCTTCTGTATGTATTTGGTAGATATAAAGCAAGAATAGGTAGTTTAGGTCTAAAAAATACTGATTTCAACTTTACAGTTAATGTCCAGTGGGATGCTGTGCCATCTACTTAAAAAATAACCCCTGGAAAAGTGGTTACTTGTCATTTACATATTTTAATGTTAGCAATAAAATGGAAAGTGGTTAAGCTTAATAAATCTGTATAGTCATAAGAGAAAGATGGAGATTAATTCTGAGTAGGTTGTTGCTACTGCAATCAATAGAGCATATCATAATTGTGCATTAAGGAAACGTCAGTGTGGTAAGGTGAAAGGACAATAGTCATGAAATAAGTGGTCTCTTGGGAGTTAATGAAAAAAACCCTTTCTCCAATAGGAGAGGAATGCTTTTTAAAATTTACAGTACCATATGGACACTCAGGCATATGGATGGCTTGTAGATGCTCTACATCAAAGTGTTATTTTTACATTTTCAACATAACAAATATACTAAACAGGTGCTTTAAAATGTCACACGTTGAACAGCAGTAATTTAATTAGCATAAAAACTCACTGTTCTTACTAGTATCACTGAAATATTAGTGGAACAGAGATATTTTATATGCGATATGCTAAAGCTATGTATTTATAAGTGGTTTCTGATTTTAATGAGTATTTTTTCTCTCGTTCTTGAAATCAGAGTCTCAATTGCAGTGACCTAATTATTCTTCAGTGTGACAATGGATCAGTCTTTATTATCCACCCCTTTGTCACTGACTGCTGCTCTGTTTTAACCAAGCAAAGAACCTTCCTATTGGATTCAAACTTACAATAAATCAGAAAGGATTCTGCTGCCTACTTGCTCTTACATTTATAGATTGGAAGTTCTCCTTTAAAAATAACTGTTCTCTCACAGCCTAAATATAACCTAAATATTAAAATATTTTTAAAAAACCAGTAAATATTTTATATCTCACTTTTGATCTATTTTGTCCTCATTCATTGATGTATTTTAAAAGTTTCTATAATTGTGTCTAGCATTTGTATTAAAAAGTGTTTCTAGCTATAAATATGACTCCTCCTAATAATACAAACTATAATGATATAATTTTTAGTGAAAGGAACAGAATATGAAATTGTGCACAGCACAATACATGAGCTACATTTTTAAAAGATTATGAATTTTATTTTTTCATTTTATTTTTTATTTTTTTTAAAGGATTTTATTTATTTATTCATGAGAGACAGAGAGAGAGGCAGAGACATGGGCAGAAGGAGAAGCAGGCTCCCTGGGGAGCCTGATGTGGCACTTGATTCCAGGACCCCAGGATCATGACCTGAGCCTAAGGCAGATACACAACCACTGAGCCACCTAGGCGTCCCAAGAGTATGAATTTTAAAAAAACTTTAAAAGTGATTGTGTCTGATGATAGAGTAGGAGGCATTTGTTTTATAATTTCTACTCAGTATTTTCAGATATTTTTAATGGAATTCTATAACTTCAAAATGAATGGAAATATTAAAAAATTTACAAAGAATAGTATTTTTCATTTTATTTCTATCACAATTACATAGATTTATAAGTATTATTGGGATAAAAAAGAGAAAAGTAATAGAAAATTGAAAGAGTCTGTGTGGATGCGGGATATTTCTGGACTAGTAAGGCTGCATCAATAATATCACTCATTTAATTGTTCCTTCAACAAAAACTAAGTTTTCAAAATCATTATAATAACAGTAATAACTAGAATACAAATAACTCTTCCTGTTTTAGATTTTAAGCAATGGATTATCTCAATTAACCATTAGAACAACTTTTTAAGGCAGATATTAATTTCATTATAAAAGAGAAAATAAGCCTCAGAATGATGTACAAGCTTGCTTGTCAATATTGGAGTTGGTCTACAGAGCCCACACAGCTGTCAATGATGCTACCCTGCCAGACAGGCCAAGTGCAGTGCTGGAACGTGGTAATTCCACATGAAGGCCCTTGTCTCTGCCCCCAAGAAAGTACATAATCTAAAGCTATAGTTTCCAAAAGAACTTTTAGTGATGATGGAAATGTTGCACATCTGTGCTGTCAATCATGGCTCCTGAACACCTGAAGTGTGAATTTTAAATTAAATTAAACTTAATTTAATTTTATTATTTAAAAAAAATTTTTTTTAAAGCTTTATTTACTTATTTTAGAAAGACAGAAAGAGAGTGCCAGAGTAGCAGGGAGAGTCAGAAAGAGGGAGAAGGTGAGAAGCAGACTCCCCACTGAGCATGGAGCCCAGTGCCAGGCCCCTGAGATCATGACCTGAGCCAAAATCAAGAGTCAGACACTTAACAGACTGAGCCACCCAGGTGCCCCAAGTTTTATTTAATTTTAATCAATTTATACTTAAATAGCTAGGTATTAGTGGCTACACTATTACATATCTCAATTCCAAAGGCTGAGGCAGATATAAAGTGGCATTTATAAAACAATATTCCAAGAACTAATAATATGTTTTAAAAATAAAATAGTGATCAATAGGCTCTTGGAAAAGGTGATCTTGCTGCTATTGCCCTATGTATACACTTCTTTCTAAGAATAGTTAAGTTTCCCACTTGAACTGGGGGTACAGCTTTAGCTGTTTTTAAATTAAAATAAGTGGCATTTGAGTTGTCAGGATATATCTTTATTTCTGTTCTCATGAGAATTTACTAGAATCAATTAATCATTTTAATTAATTTTAAATGATTGCTCATAGCAGCTCTTTTTTTCCAGAGAAAAAGTATATGTAAATATTCTTTGTTTCTTCCTCAGAATACTTAGTAATGTACCAAGATGGGAACAAATGCTCCAAGTGGAAACTTTGATGCTAAAATAAGCTCTCAGGGTAAAATGCTGTTCTTTGCTCTAAGTGAGCAAATGCTACATGTTAAAAGGAAAATTATGGGCCATTAAGGCATGCATTTAGTTTAATTAATATTAAATCACAAGACAAAACACAAGACTCAAAAATTTGAGTGAAGACCAGAGACTATAAAATCCTTAACACAAGAAGCCAAACATTTCTCCTGTTATTTCTTTTAATTTATTGTATTTGATTTGCTGGCTCCATTAAATATCACATTTTCTCCTAAAATAATCTCAGGATTTCCACGCATTAACTATTAAGCCTTTTACAAGAATTATGTATGTAAAACATCTAAGGTAATGCTAAAAGGTGGATTAAAAAAATCACTCTAAAAGCCAAAAATTACCAAGATATTTTAAACTCCTTTGGAATAAATACAATATAAATAAATAACTTTATAGAAAACATTAGAAAAATTATTCCTTCTAAGTAAAATTATCACTCTTACTAAGCAGTTAGTACTTGGTGGAGATTATTAGATTTCAATCCACTTTCTGGGTAAGCTCCTGAGTAAACGGCACCATGATTAAGCACAACCCAGTTCAGAGTATTTGTCTGCAAATATTTTACAACTAAAGATGACATCTATTAGGATGATTTGAATCTAAACACCTGCAAGAAAGAAAGGAAATAATTCCCCATGAAATGTGGTCAGTTGTTCAATTCCTTCGTTCTAAAACAAAACAAAACAAAACAAAACAAAAACAAAGCAAAAGCCAAAGCCTAGCTATTCTTATCTCACCTTTAAAAATAAAACAATAACTTTGCATCTTTGCTTCTTATGCTTGATATCCTCTGAGTCAAGCTAAGTATATAGGTGTGTGAGGTGTGCGTGCGTGCGTGTGGGGGTGGGGGGAGTAGGGAAGACGCAGTTTGCTGTTCTACAAGAATTTAAACACCCTAAGAACAATGTATCATCCAGACTTCTGTTACGGCTCTAATTATACTGTACTTCTATGTGCCCCGTTGTAGGCAAGTGTGCCAACCGGCCAAAAGCTGCCTGCTGACAACCTGGCTCCATCCACATGAATCAGGGAATAAAATAGGATGCTTTCTTGCTTTCTACTGTTACAGATATATTTCCTCTTCTCTCCTCTCTTCTCCTTCCTAAGAGGGCACTTACTTCGTCTAGCAGTAGACATGGGGAAAGAATATTTCTGATTTCTATTGTCTAAAAGACAAACAATATAGGAAACTGAAAAATCTGTCTTCTGGGACATGTTTTTTTTTGGTGGGGGACATGTTTTAAAAAAAGACATGAGGGGAGGTAGTCAGATCACCTGTCTCCCTCAGTCCCTCTGTCTGTTTGTGTCTCTATCTTCTAATATCTGTCTCTATCTACAGAAGAGGACATAGGAGAGGAGTCCTCACATGCAGAAAAGAGAAGGGGTCTAACTTCCTTGGGAGTATGAATTCCACCCAATGATCCACAGCTTCAGATTGGTAGAGAGGAGAAATATGGAAGGCAGATGTCGTGGGGGGAAGCAACAGGCCAGCGTGGTGGTAACAGAGACTAGATGTTGAGAGTGGGCAAGCTGTTGGCGGCATAAGGTCTGTTCCAAACGATGGCTGCAGGAAGGTGGACTTCACCAGGGCAGTGCAGAGTCACCACTGATTCATGGCACAGTTCGATCACTGGCCAATAGATTATCAATAGATGAACATTCGATCACTGGCCAATAGATTATTCTAATAGAAACAATAGATGAGTTGGATAAATCGGGGTAGGAAGCTTGGTTCAGATGGTGCCGTATTGCGCCCGTATCATAAAGTCTTAGCTCTCAACAATAAAGAGCACGGATGACAACTTTCAATTTGATGTTGGGATCCTTTTTATGACATTTCTGAAACGTGCCCACTCAGACTAAAAAACACCTTCCAGTGACTGGGAGCTTACAATTTCCCTAGAAGACCCAATCCATTTCTCAGTAGTATTAATTCTAAGATTTGTTCTCCTTCTGAATATAAATCACTTGCTTATTAAATTTACGAGAATCCAAGTTCTTCTGTAGGAAACAACACAGCTGATCTCCACTCCCTCGTTCTCTGGGTGAGGCTTCCAGTATCTTTAGAGAAACAGCCCAGATCCTCCCGTGTTTTCTCCTGATCTGATCTCCTGCAGGCTGAACTGACAAACGTCGTCAGCTAGTCCTCCTAGGGCCTCACTGCCCATCACTATCCTGCTCACACGCATTTGTTCACCGTTATGCTGCCCTTAAAAGGAGGCACCGGGTTTATAGTGCAATGATCCATGCCGTGGCGCGCCCGGAGTCGGAGACTCTGAGATCTTACATTGCAACAGGGACCAGTAAGTGTGATCGTGGCGAACCACAGACACTCAGGAGCAGGGCAGAGCGAGAGGTCAGCTACCAACATACCGCTTTCAGAGCCGAGGGGGGCCTGTGCATTCCATTTTAGAAATCCAGAATCAAGCCAATGCTAGAGCCAAGAAACAGAGAAAAATACCTCACACCCAAGGAACATTTCTCAAAGGAACACAGAGGTAAACGAGTACATTACTAATAATGCAGATGGTGAGCGCTTCTGCTCTCGTTCCTACTACAGGAGCAAGATAGACGGATGCCCTGCTGCTTCCCGGCTGGGACCCCGAACATACGTGTTGGGGTTTCTGTCTTTGAAATTGGTGTTTGCAGGTCTGGCAAATCCCCACAGTAGGGTAAACTTCCAAGTGCCCCCACGTCTTTTAAGTACGACATTTTTAGTACCTGATATTATTATTATTATTTTTAATTCGTTTGGCCATTCCTTCACAGAACCCTTAATATCCACAGATGATAACATTCCTAGTCCTTAATGTGTCTGAAGGCTTTAATGCCACAGTTACAAGGAGCTGTGCATCTGCTCGGCTCACATTACTAGGTCCCTATTATGAAAATACACACATTAGCTGTTTTTATGGTTTTTGCTTTCTTGGAGCTGGAGTAGCTCTGGGACCTGTCATTCACTGATATTAAGAGGTTGCCAATGGTAACACAAAATCCAATGCAGCAGATAACAAAAGGCAAAGATAATTTGAATCAGACAATTGCAAGGCTGGAAGACTCACTAGAAGAAGCAATCCTGTCGTCTTCCTAACCTTTAGAATGATTTGAAGTATCTCAAATGTCCCATGGCCTTTTCTCGATGATGAGATTACATGTATTTCTTGGTTTGCTTATTTTTTTGTTTACCTGTATTTTATCACTTTCCCTCAGTGATTATGTATCACTTTTTAATATGAAAAATATAGACTTTTTCATCTTAAAAAATAGATGAGATTTGCTTAGCAATGATAGTTTTGTGTTCATTAAAGGAAAAGTCTCCCACAAAATTCTTAAACAGAATTCGGGTCAGTTGGCTGGCTAGTTAAAAAGGCAAGTCGATGCTGTTCCTTCTCAAAAAGGCCATGAGAAAATGTGGTCGCCACCATGGCCCAGGTCCTGGTCTGCCTGCAGGTGAGCGTGGACGTTGCCCTACATCAGGGCTCGTCAATGTGTAGGCACCTGCCTGGGTTCAGTGTTCCTGGAGCTGACCCAGAACACCTGTCATGAGGGACACGGCTGGCAGATCCACCGTCTTCCCTCGCCATCCTGTAATTCCCTGGGACTCCCTGCTCTACCTTCCAGCCCAGCAGTGGTTCTCAAAGTGAGAACCCTGCGTCAGCACCCACCACATCTTCTGAAAATGTGTTTGAAACACAAGTCACACCGCCCCACCCAAGACCTACTGAATCAGAAACTGTGGGTGGGGGTAGAGCCTAGCAATCTGTTGTTTAGCCGCCCTTCAGGAGACTCTGGTCTGGCCTGGAGACAGAGCTGCAGCTCCTCTTGTGAACTCTGTTCCTAAACCGTCCTGGACGCCCTGCAACAGTCACCACGTTTCTCATTCTCGGTGAGACACAAAGACTGGGGAGACCAGGTTAATCAGATAGCAACGGTAACCTTGTTCCTGTGGCTCTGCTTAGGGGATTGCTGCCAGAGTAATATTCTATTGCCAGGTGTCAGGACTGACAGAGAATTCAGGAATGGGGAAGAACTAGAGGTGTTTTTTGGGCCTCTGCTGTTCCTCTTTATTTCCAACGAGCCACTGGCATAAAAGGTAGCTGGGCTGCATTGAAAGCAGCAATGCCATTTTTAAAAAAATGTACAGAAATCCTTTTTCTTTGTGTGTGGGTGGCAATTGCTGCTAGAGCTTCAAAACCATGGCTGTACTGTGAACCAGAAAAAAAAAATGCTTTTAGAGGCTGAGCCCTCTTGACCTCCTTCTCCCAAACAAACAAATAAACTGAAATGCTGTGTCTAAGTCCATCTGTCAACGGGCATTTGCTGATACCTACTGTGTTTAAGGGATTTTATGTACAAGGTGTCTCAAGAGGGGGGAAAAAAACAAATAAGGAGTCTGTGTACTTAAGGTGTTTTCACTCTGGTTGGGCAGAAAAAAGCTTGAGAACAATCAGAAGGAAATACATTGTTCCAACAACAGTAAAACAAAACACTGCAAAGTGAATCCTTGACTGCTTGGCCAGGCGGCAGGAGGCAGCTGCAAGAGGTTAAGTGCCCAGAGTGAGAGCGCTGATAAAAGATCTGGTTTAGATACAATGAGCAATGGGCAACCACTTTAGGTTCCCGAGCAAGGGAGGGATGAGCTGAAAACCGTATACTATAATTATAGGATTGCACTGAGCGCGAGCTACCTCTTTAGCAAACCCTGGCTTTGGAGGCTGTGTGTGGAGGGTTGCATTACAGGCTTGGCGGGCAGAGACCCAGCTCTTGGGGGGAGCTTTGTCCAAGTAAGGGACGGATGGGAGACCACCACAGAAATAAAACACAGGATAACTCTGGATCATCATTAGGGCTGTCAGGTGCACAGAACCAGAAGGTGCTAGTGGGTGCTGTGTTAGGATCCATCTGGGGTCTGATGGCACAGTCCATGGGGATAGTCAGGTGGTGAGCAAGTGCAAACAGGGCAGAAAGCGGAAGAAACATGCTCAAGGACACTGGGAAGTGAAGAGAAATGCATCTTGGTTTCCCTAGTTCATGGATACTTTAATTCTTGTTCGTATCTTGTTGGCAAATCAGTATGAGTATCCAGATTTGAATATTGCCTTGTAATAACTGTGATATAACCCTGTGAGGTAGACAGAGAAACTCTTTTCCTGAGATGCTTTAAGAACATAAATTTCCTCTGCTCAGTGAATGAAGAGAAGGTCTCCTCTTCCTCAGGGGGGAAAAAAATTAAGAATACTGCTCTTCATTCTCTGACGAAAGGGCCAGGAAAGTGACTTTGGCAGCATCTCATACTATAAGATAAACTTCCCATGAAACAGGCTAAGTGTATCTCAATCCCTTCACGCATAACTAAGGCTGTTATCAACAAGCCTGGCACTATTCACGATTCAAGAGACGTGCTTATTTGCTTTTTGCTCTGCGGGCTATTTTAACCAGTTTTTGGATTTGGGCTGTATTTATTTTCTGGAAGGGATCTTATCAATTTTTTTCCTAATGGCCAGTAACCACACTACTATGCATAACATGACGGTGCTACATATTTTGATCCACAGGCAGACATACTTCAGATCTGGTAACATTTCGCACTTTGAGATGGAAACTGTTGTTTTTAATTAAAGAGAAAAAAGTAAAATATGATTTTATTCCAAGTGTATGTGTTAAATAAAATTAAAGGAATTTAACTGTTAAAGCATAAAATGGAGATATCCCTTGAAATATGACTTGTAAATTGTATGACTCATATGATTCGTAGAAGTCTCCTTCATTAGAATCCACAGTGTATGGAGTAATTTTAGATTTTTTTTTTCAAAATCTACTCTTTAGTGAATTTAGTATATATATTAAGATAGCCTTAACAGGGCTTTGTAGAAGGCCAATATCTTCCCTAGTACCAATATTTGAGCGATAACCTGGTTTCTTGGCTAAAAATGAAGATACAGAATATGCAGAGGGCACTAAGGAGTAATGATTTACCTGTTAAAAAAATAAAAGGGAGAGATAAATTTTAAAAGGCTTCTAAGGGCAGTCTCACATGTAGTACGGTGATACTCGAAACGAAAGTGAGGGCAGCCTGGGTGGCTCAGCGGTTTAGCACCACCTTCAGCTTGGAGTGTGATCCTGAGGTCCCGGGGATCGAGTCCCACATAGGGCTCCCTGCATGGAGCCTGCTTCTCCCTCTGCCTGTGTCTCTGCCTCTCTCTCTCTGTGTCTCTCATGAATAAATAAATAAAATCATTAAAAAATAAAAGAAACTGAAATGAATGTTATTCACACGAGTGTTTGAGGCCCTGGGCAGTGGGTTCTGGGTGCCTTGTGTGCCTGGGCTCTGCTATTATGTCCGTTCAGCTACTCTACCTACTATAATCAGCTGCCTTCTTAGCACTGTTTCCCTGGGTCATGTCCCCCTCCACTCAGTAAATGCGAACAAGTTAAAAGACTTCAAAACACTGCCCAGGAACACAGTTCTTTTGCTTGGGCAGTGGCAGCTTCCATGTGGATCTCAGCTTTTACATATTAAGTGGAACTGCTTTGTCCCTGGGGCTCTCAGCTAAGGATGAAATGAAAAGTTTTTGAGGGGATTAGAATAAGACCTTAGCAGCACTTGGTCTAGAAGCTATTTTTTTTTCCCCACTCAAAATGACAAGGAAATCTGTTTAAAGCACCAAGTGACTACTCCTTCCTTTGTAGTTTGGGACACTTGTTTTAAGTCTCACCCTTTGGTGACACAGGTAAGACTAGCCAAACTTTCTGAATCCCATGTAGTTCCAAATTAAACCCTGAGCATCTGCCTCTTCCTTCAACACAAAAGAACAAAACCAAAAGCTCTACTGATTATGTAGAAAGTTTAGGGAAAAAACCCAACAACAACAACAACAACAATGACAACAACAACAGTAAAGCACAGATACCCATCATGCCATCCAGGTACAAATACCAGAATTAACATTCTCATATGTGTAGATTTTGCATAATTGTATTCATAATGTCTATATTATTGCGCAACATCATTTGGTCAGTACATCTTGTATCATACAATATTTTTCTACACATTAGGGTTTCAGTAGCTGCAGAAGATTCATCAAAACAGCCTAACACCTGCTGGTGAACTATAAATTGTATCCATACTTCCACAACCATAAACAATGGTCTAAATAACAAAAGTGAACATAATTCTGGTTACACATCTGGAATTTTCTTGGGATAAAATTCCTAACAATATATTAGCTGGTTTAAGGGTTTTAATCTATTGGCAAATTTATTCCCCAGAAAGTTGGTCCAATTTATCCTATCAGTGATGCTCTTGATTTCATGTATCCTGGACGCGGTGAAACATTACATGCATTTAAAAAATATTTGGCAATTAGATAAAATGGTGTCTTATGATTCTCTTAATTTGGCATTAAGTTGTCTACATTTCCTATTTATTGAATTGTTTTGTCTTAGATTTTTTCCCTCCATCTTTCTATTAAAACTATTCTCTATCTGGGTTTTCTCTCCTGACTTTATGCTTTGGGAGATATCTCTCCAGTTTGAGCTCTTAAAACTTTTTTTTTTTCAAAGACCTTTATCAAGCTTCTCTTTCTCCTATGAACAATCCCCATTTAGGAGCTAACAGTTGTATGTCTGCATGATTAAAGCAAGGCATAAAGACCACTTTTAATCACAAATCCTTCAATTGTTGCATTTTTTTAATGTATGGTGATACCTTTATGTTTTAACCCTGACCCACTGCTAGTTAGAGCAAGGATTCAGGGTAGGGAGACTCCACAAAGGCTCCTAAGCACCCAGATTCAGAAGCTGTCCCTGTATTCACCATTAATCTGCTGAGGGCCCACGGTGTTCCAGACATGGTGCTGGACCACAGGGAGACAAGACACATGTACATGCCCACATGATCACTAGTGTGGTTTGTAGTTTTACCTGGGTTTTCAGGCCATAGGCATTTTTATCTCTAAATTTTAGGCCACAGGTACTTTTCCCACTAAATTTCTTATTCCCCTAAGGTTTTGCAAGGCAAGGGCATGGAGCATTTGTGTTCTGAGCATGTCTTCCTGGGAAGAGCTTTGCTCTCATTCCTCAGGCTGCAGTTTATCTCTAGTTGTGGATATACTCCACCAGTTTCCTGCCATTCAAGCTATGGATCTGGCATGGGAGGGAGAAGCTACAGGATTTGCTGCATTGCCATCTTGAAAACAGTGGCTTTCTTGATACTGCTCTGGCGGTGGGCAAGGAAATTGATCTACAGCCTCTGGGTAGCCCCAGATCCTAAGGTCAAACTCAGTGATGGAGAGATGGAAGGACAGACACTTTCTCTCATGCATCTAGAAATGATGAATGGCCTGCTTGAAACTGAGTCTGTCACTTTATACCAGAGCCTCTGGTCATCTTGAAAATGGAGTCACGTGCTCTCCAAAAAAATAAAATGTGAAGACAATACTCCTCTGGCTCTAGAATACTGAATTTTTTTCTTTCTTTTCCCATTCATGTTCCATGCAAATGCTCCCCCCCCCCCAGATGCTCTAAGGGAAGACCCACTCTTCCCGACTGCCTCAACAGAAGAGGCATCAGAAAGGCTTAGCCTATGAATGCCATCTCCACCAACTCTTCACCTGCTGCTCCTCAACTTGCAGACTGGACTGCATGTTTCAGAAAATGGGGAAAGCAGATTTTACAGCAACATTTCTCTCTTCAGTGATGCTGGGGAAAGTGGAAGTTTTTTCCTGCTGAGTCAATGATGTCTAGCTTTACGGGTACCCATCTAGTGCCCCGAAGAAGGACAGGCAGGGGCTAGATTCTTGTTTACCAGGTCTTAACGATGAGACCACAGAGGGAGAGAGTCCTTTTGTGTCAAATCAAGAGTGATCCTGCCTGTTTCTTCTGGGTCCAAGCACACAGCAGCTCTCCCACTGGCTAGCATACACATGTAGAAATGCAGAAAGACTTAGGTATGACACACCACAAATAACAGGCATATTTCTGTATTTGTAAAAGAGTCCTACTTGAGAATTTTTATAAGCATTCACACTCTCGGAACTACCTGCATCGTAGGTGGTGCTGGTGGTCATGAGATCAGGAAGCCTGAAGAATTATACTCTGGGTACCTGTGCTCCCATTTCTAATGTCTATTCAAATTTTTTTACTTATGCAAAGCCTGACTTGTTTTATCTATTCATCTAATGTAATTTAGTGTCTAGATGCTCAGCCTATAATAATTTTCACTGAGCCTGGACTGCAAGGCTAGATTTTGTTTTTCTTCCAAGTTTATCACATAGACTGCAGATATATGAGGAGTCCTTCATAATTCTGGGACCAATTAAGTAGGGGGAGGTCTAGAGGTTACCAGAATCCATCTCACAGTGCCTGAATGGTAACATTAATAACTGAAGTTTAATTGTGATAAATGTCCAGAGGATTACATTTTTTTTGTCTGACATAGACATTTCAATAATTCAACAACCCACATCTCTGAAATTATAAAGACAGTGGATAGAGTAACCTCACACTAGTTCTCCAGATCCTAGATTGATTGAAGGAAGCAGATGTAGGACAAATCAAAGTAAGAGCTACATCACTTGGTGCCAGATAGGGTGAGGAATCAATTACCTTCAAAGATAGTATCAGCTAAATATTTAATGGGTTCACAGATGACAGATGCAAAACTGGATTGCTAAAGGGACAGGGAGGGCAGACACTTAATCAGCCCGGACACAAGTAACAAAGATGACACTGTTTTCAGAGTGTCCCCAGTAACCACTGAGGTCCACCACATGGCTCCTCTGGCCTGTTGACAGTGATAGCGCCATTGTACTAACAGTGGAAAGAGTCTGTGGGCTTTCAACGGGAAGCTACTGTGTACCCCAGTGTAAGACTGCTGAGCCCCCAGGCCTCAGAGACATGAATTAACCTTAACTCTTAGTTTCCCTGCCCATCAGAGCAGATTCTTCTGTTACACATTGAAGTGAGTGTTTGAGGTCATTTTGGCAAAGATCCAGGTACCGGGCCTGGCACCCACTGCAATCTGCAGCGACAAGTCCCTCTGCTCCAATCCCCCATTCTTGCTCTTGATTTTTGGATCCACCATATCCCATCAGAGCAGAAGGTTAACTACAGCAGCTCTGAGGTCTCTTCTTTCAAACGCAATATGCTTCACATTTGTTTTAGCACATTCGATGACCATCATGCTAGAAAGAGGCAGTGTAGTGTGCAGCCAGAGCGGAGGCGCTGACTTCACTTCACAAATCTGAGAGTGTAAAGTCAGTCCGAGGCTGCCGTCCATCTGCGCCTTGTAAATCTGGATCCCCGCTATGAGACACTCATTCCCAAGGAGAGGGGACTGAAATAAAATTTAGTTCACTTCACATAATAGAAATGACATTTATTCTATGTAAAAATAGCACCCAGGTGGATTAAAAGATGTGTCATATCATCCACTGTATTTCGGGAAACTCTGTTTGCTGTTAAGAATTCCAAGGACCAAAGGCAGGCATGAATAAATAAAGAGAACAAATGTGTGCCATAATAAAGATCATTCAATTGCTGCTTGGGAAGAAAAATCTGCCATGGAAGTATCTAATGTGTCATCTGGCACACAGCAGGTGCTTAATAAGTGTGAGTGTCCTTTTTATTTCTTTCTCTAACTAAGGACCGATCCATGTGGTCCTTCTTGACCTTAAATCTGAGACTGTCCCTCTGAGAGCGTCATTCAAATATAGCTCTGAAGACAGATAACAAAATCACCACTCACAAATAATCAGTTTAACTAGACGACCCTCCACTTAGTAGATCTACAATAGTCAAATGCTCTTCAAGTGATCCTATGGCACTGGAACTGAAAAACCATGAAGTGGTGTAAGAGATGGAATAAAGACGATAGTAATAAAATAGAAACACAGAGGAGAAAGGGGAAGAAGAGACATGTCCAATATTTCAGACAGCTTTCCCAATCAGGAACCACAATTTTTTTTTTCTGAAACTATGCAAACAAAATCTAGGCACCTATTTTTTTCAACAAAGTGATGCTCCTCTAGTTTTAGATCCTAGGTAGTGTGTTGTACATAAGTCTCTCTGCATTTCTACATGTGCCAAAGTTGCGATGCCAGTAAACAGTGGCTGAACAGCCAGCTTATGTGTTCTGGGTATCATTGTCGCTGAGTCAGGTGGATGGTCCTGCCCTCTTGACTTCCATCCTTACCTGGGAGCCTGATTTTGAGTGATGCATAATGGTCTTTTCATGGATCCAAAGAGAGAGGGAGAGGGGAACAGAGAGAGAAGACTGCAGATGGCCACTGGGGTCACAAAGCCTACGGAGCTGCTAGGTAATTGTAATTTCCCCACCACTCGAGTCCTATTTTCTAGTCCAGAAGAAATGCAGAGTGAAAAGAAGGGACAGTCTCACATCACAGTTGTCTAACCCCTGCTGTGCAAATGCATTAGTTTCCTACTGTTATCTTGAGTACTGCCTTCTCCAGGGAGGACAGAAGGGAGAATGTGCAGCATCCACAGGAGCTACAGCCCCTGATGCTCTCATGCTACTACAAGCCCCTGAATGATCCTTGTAATAGATAGCAGGGTTGAATTTGCCCGTGAGAGTCTGCATTACTTTTAGATAACAAGGATGAACTAGAAGCAGCTTAAAATGAAGAAATATATAAACATTTAATTATTGATCAATAAACACAATCCAATCGGTCATAGAGAAAACCTTAGCATTGCTTGCTTGATTCCCTCCCTTTATGGTCTTTTAAAAACGCTCATTGTGACTCTCCTGTGTTGATGGATCTACTTCAAAGGGAAGGAGAGCTCTAAGTCCCTTCTGACCTGCTGTGTTTGTCTTCAGCAATTTAACCACAGCCATAGGAATGTGGGTTGGCTTTTATTCCAAACAGACCCTTGTGCCATCCACAAAGGAAGCCAGTAATTTTCCAGGAGATTGGCTGCCATTCTGTAACTTACGAAGATGCAGGATGTTTTGTTTCTCTTTGTTAATAAAATTTGGTTTAAACTTGCTATGGATTACTAAATACTTTCCTCTGAATAACAAGAAATTTTAATAAGGAAATAAAAACTTCTGCACCTCAGAAAATGATCCTGAACATACCATTTTGGTAATCACAGACTTTAAGAAATTTTTAAATAAATTCATAATTGGGGCCTCAGACGTTCGGAAGAAGATGCCCATCATCACTCATTTTTCTGTGCTGATGGGAACTCCCAAGAGCAAAGATCTTTGTCTCATCAAAGTTGGAGGACTTGTGTTTTGACAGTGTTTTGCACATGCTAAAAGACGCTATGAACATTTTTGGCAATTTGCAGAATGTCTATCTGTTCAAATTTCTCTCAGGTCTCAGCAGGTGGAGCTAAGAGAATGGAGTTTTTCCTATCAAAATGTAAGAAAAAATGTTATCCCATAGATACAGAAATTTTAATCATAGAAAATAAACGATTTTTGATTTGGGGCCAATCATAGCAGCTCTTTCTTTAGCTAATCTTGTGTCTCCAACTACTTGGCTTTTTCTTCTTCAAGAAGATCCATTCACAGTGCCCTGTACTGTCCTCTGTAAACCCCGTCCCTGGGATTCCAACCAAATCAGCGCTACATCTGGCTAGGTGACATCTCCCCACCTGACTGAAAGTAGAGTGTGTGTCATGACAACCAGAATGTACATTTTCTGTACAAGCGCCTGAAAAAATATTGTAAATATTATTTTATACTGTCATCAAAGTAATAGGTGCTCACAGATGAAAATAAATGAACAAACAGGAGAAAAAAAAGGAGTTACTTCCTCAAGTGTGCCTTTGCTTATTTTCTGGGAAATGTTCTTGTGAGGCTTTTGAAGTCAGCGTTGCCATCATGGGGGAGGGATTGGGGAAAAAGGCAGGGGAGAGCCAATTTCCCTCAATCAGGGGATGATACACAGGTTTCTGAAGTAGGAAGTAGAATGATCTTCTTCCAAGCTACACTATTCTTCCCAAAATAAACAGACCAAGACAGGTAGAAAACCAACAGCAAGAAAACATTTTGCAAAATAAAAGATGTATGGTAGTGTACACTCAACAAACCTCCTCACACATTGTCCCCTGTCCTGCAAGAAAAATAACTCTGCAATTTTAAAGACTTGTCTGCATTAAGCCAACATAAAGCCGAACTCAGACATACCATTGTTTACTGAGAAGTCTATCTAAAGCCCCTGAAATGATTCTAGCACTCAAAAAACTGTGAAAGGGAATGAGATAAACAGAAGGAATTAATTAAAATAGACGACTGCTCTGTCCAACTCTTCCCATGAAATATAATTTACTTTGCTATTGTAATTCTCAAATTCAACTCACTCAATCAAGCATCTGAGATACTGTATCACTGATCTTTAATTAAGAAGACTTAATAATTATTCATGGTGACGTTTTTGCTTTTCTCATCAAGTCTGATAACACCATAAGGTAACTCCAAATGGAAACCAAAGCTTTGCATAAAACTAAGGCTCAAGAAAAATTAAAGGGAATAAAGATCTACTTGTTAAGGAATTCTATGGATATAATCCTTCCTCTTCATAATTAAAAAAAATGACAAATTTCTTCTGCGTGTGTGTGTAAAGTAATAGATCAATTGTATTTTTAAGTGAAACATGATTACATTTGTTTACGGTAGGCTGGAAAAATGCCTTCTCTAGAAGAATAATGAATTTCAAAATTGCATCGCAACTTTTTATTTGTAGGCAATTTTATAGTTTGAGACTGTTTCTTATGTTTTGCTTCATTCAATCCAATTTAGAAGCTCAGAGCTGTGCCTCTTCAACCTGAGTCACTGCGATAGCCCGCTCAGATGGGCTGGGTGTCAAAAGGAGCTTGCGATTAATAATCAAGTACTAAGATTTGTAAATTTCAAAAAAAAATATGGTAGAGTCTGTTCCAGGTAAAGACCTGTGAAAACTTCGCTCTAAGGCAGCTGCATTCTGGTATGCTTTCTTGTTGAGGAGATTTAAAAATGGAGCTGGATCCAGGGTGACAGTAATGATGCACAGAGCATCACCCATGGATTGGGATTGGACCAAACCCACTTGGGTCGTGATGGAAAAAAAGAGAGTGATCCATTGGCAAGGCCCACCACATGGTTGGTATCCTTCTTGCTACTTGAAAATCTCTGTGACTGTTTATAGGAACTAGGCATTTCAAAACATCTAATCATTTTCTGAAATTATGCTATGATTTTATAATGTAACATTACATGAATTCACTTATTTTGCATTTAACATAAGGCATAAAATATTTTAAAATAAACGTATTCATTTCGAGCATATTTTTTCCCTGAATTGTGTACGTTGTGTGTGCATTTTGAATGTTTGTTTTATCTAATAAAAGATTTAAAGGTTTGGAGAGATATAAAAGTGGCTGATCCACATCACACACACACAAAAATCCTCTGAACTGAAGAAATTTAAATGGCAAATTACAGGATAAATGGAACGGACTCCAAGTCAAAAACAGACTCTGCAAAGATAAACAGAGATTGCTGAAGACAAGAAGTGCGATGGAAATGAGGACCAATTAAACAAAAGTATTGAATATGAATAAGCAGCAAGCTAAAATTAACATGAGAGACCAACTGTGAGCACCAGAGTATATTGTGAATATATACACACCAAACACATACACTAACATATGTGAGTGACTCTCATGATCTGGCAGCAAGACATGTATTCCATCACTTGCAGCTGCTGTGTTTACAGATCGAAAGACGTGCGGGGCCAGCTGAGTCTCAGTGAGGTGTCCAGGGTGCAGCATATTGTCGGGAGCACCTGGCCTCCTCAGGCAATCAACATCAGTCTCCACCCTCACTCGTTGGCAGTGTGCAAAAGTAATTAGCCTCACGGGGATTCTTCCAAAGGACAAATGGTGATCTTTACGGTGGCCTCCATACCCACCCATGAGGCAGGCAATAGCACAGTGATGAGGCCATAGTAACGTCTCAGTAACTGTTGACTTTCTACTTGAGAAAATGTTACCAGGGGGTTAAAAAAATTTGATTTTTATCTATCTGATAATGGAAAAAATAATATTAGTCTTTGAATATATGATTCATTACTACCAGAAAGATATTAAACTGTTAGTTTATGCCCTACTAGCTATATCAGAAAAAAAAAAGGTCCAAATGTAATCTGATTTAGGGCTACATGGATTTTTAAGTCTTAAAACTAATGCAAAAGGCCGTAGACTCTCCTTATGTGGAAAAGTATAAAAATAGGCCAGAAGTAAAAGAACTGATTAAGATGGTTTTATGAATTCTTTGGTAGGCTTGTAATTTTATTTTTTATGGTTAAATGGCTGTAGGTTTTGAATCCCAATTTTACAGACCTGCTGCACCTGTCCTGTTGTACGAATAGTTTTCAGATGTGAAAGACAACTGTAGATACACTGTTTCTGGAGTTAGAAAACCCGAATGTCACGGGTAGTAAACTTTGGGAGTGAATACTAAACCTCTGAGAAGTTAAAAACTTTCTCAGCTTATACATCTGGATATGACATAGTCATTCAGAATTTAATACTAAAGGTAATTTAGTTTGCTTACAAGAATCAGACCTGGATCCCAAACAGAGAAAATTTTTAGGCTGTGGCAATACTGTTGGATTGATTTCACCTAGTTTGGACTATTCCACAGATTAAAAAAAAATATGGTGTTATCTATATCTATATCTATATCTATATCTATATCTATATCCATATCTATATCCATATCTATATCTATATCTATATCTATATCTATATCTATCTATATCTATATCTATCTATATCTATATCTATCTATATCCATCTCTCTCTCTTTCTCTCTCTCTCTGATAGAGTATTATTCAGCCCTAAAAAGAAAATCCTGTCATATGCCACAACAGGGATGAACCCTAAAGGCCTAATGCTAGGGAAATAAGCCAGTCACAGAAGGGAAATATTACATGATTCCACTTACATGAGGAATCTAAGGTAGCCCAGCTCAGAGCCAACAGAAAGGAGAATGGTGGCTGCCAGGCCTGGGGCTGGGAAAGCAGGGTTGCTGTTCAGTGGGTACAGAGTTTCAGGTGAGACCGAAACGGTTCAAGCTCTGCTCTACATCGTGCTTATAGGTAACAATACTGTATTGCATCCACAAAAATTTAAGAGGGTACATCTCATGTTGTATGTTATTTGCCATGATAATAAAAAGACAAAGTTCACACAGTGGATAGAGAGATTAAGTTAAAACATCAACTCTACCTTCTGGAGGAAAAAAAAATGTACTGATTTAAGCCATTAACTTTGTGCTAATTTGTTAGGCAGCAAGACTAACAAATGACTAATTCTCTAAGAGGGCAGGTCAATTTAAGTAAACGATCCTGGCATGGGTCAGATTTTCATGCCCAAGTTTTACAACAGTTGGTTCTTTCACGTGGTGTGTCACAAGTCACAGAGAACTGAACGCACCTTCCTAGCGAATGAGAGCATATTGAGCGGGACTGGAATGACTAGGTATTGATACTCTTTAAATGATCTGTTAAGTGAACATACATCCTAGTTTCACTAAACTGTCCCAAGTCTCTTTTCCATCTGCCTACATCATAATGATAATGAGCCAACAGAAATAATATTAGTGCTGTGAACACTGATAGCAATAAAACTAGTTTCCTTTTTGAGTGGCTTTTTTAATTAAAGCCGAGCTCGCAGACAGACTTTCCATGGAAAGTCTCCTCTTTGTACGAGGCGACGTAATTTTAAGAAATGCAGACCAGCAAAAAGAAGGACACACAAATCACCCAGAGGCTCACCATCCAGTGTCAGCCTCTGCTGTACCATTAGAGTATGTTTTCTGGCTCTATTTCCCTTCATACATGAGGACTTTGAAATGTGAGATCATAAAAATCTGTGCATCCTTCTTTTAAAAATTTTGCTTTATAAAAATTTTTATTAATAATGTCTACATTTATTTATTTATTTGTTAAATAATACATATTTTCTTGACCACGTGCTATATAAATGTAAGATAATGCATCCGTCCCTGGAGTCATGGGTAGAAAACAAGTGTATCTGATCACTGGTTCTTTCACTCACTCATTCATTCATCCACTCACTGTTTACTAGGGTGCAGTGGGGGCCATACAGAGTAAGACGGAATCTTACCCCTCAAAGAACTTGGTCTAATGCCAAGACTGATATTCACAGGAACAGTTACCAGAGCGAAAGGGATTTTAAATCATTCAGACTTCTGCTGAAATCTAGCCTCTGCTGTTTGTGCTGTATAATCTTGGCAAACTAGTTACCCTCGGTGCACCTTTATTTATCTATACAATGTGGACTGTACCATCTGCCTTGCTGAGCGGTAGCAGAGATGACAAGAGATAAGACATGCAGAGCACATCCTGCAAGGCTCTAGGTTTACAGGTTGCAGTCTGAGGGGGTACCTTCTGGGGCAGGGAGTGTTACTGAGAGGAAGAAGCTAACACAGCCTGCTGTCACTCACTCCCTTTACCAGGAGTCATCCCTTGGGCTGGCTCCTGGTCTAATCTCCTTGTCATCTTGGAATTGCTGGAGAAAGAAACCTTATTTCTGCAATGTCCTTAGTATTTCTGCAATCCCTTGAATGAGGACTACCTGTGGGAAATACAGCCCAGGGTCTCCAAGACATGGATTCCTGGAGAATGTCAAGTAAGCTATCTAAGTTGTATGGGTACGAACTAGAGACATTGTATATTTCAAATGCTCCCAGACTTTGGAGACACTCGGCCACTTCACCTATTCTAGGCAGAGGGTCCTGTCCAACATGGGAAGGAAGGATCTGGCAACTTCCCTTGTTGCCCTAAATCTTTCCTTGTCTGAGGCTTCCAATTACCTGCATCCTTGACATTATTTAGTAAAGCACTATCATGGGTAAGAGTTTTGGTGCCTGTGAGTCAGAGCTAACAGTCCAGCTGGGGATGGCTTGTTGTCCTGCTCCTGGGGGAAGAGCCAGATGGTATTAGCAAGCAGAAAAAAAAAAAAAGAGAGAGAGATAGGAAGGGGAGAAAGGTGTAGTGTGGAGTAAAAGGCAAAAGGTCAAGCTCAACAGGAAAGAGAGAGGTTGATTGTGAGGGTCAGGTGCACCTGGTAAAGAAATACAGATTTTTCCACAAAGGCCAGGGAAGGTCACAGTGTGAGTGAATTAGGGGATGGCTCAATCCGAACAATGGACTTTATGAAGGGATTAAAGTGGAGTGGTTAGGGCAGGAAGGGCCCTTGGGCAGATCCAGATGAGGAACAATAAATGAATGAATGAAGAGCAGAGTCTAGGGATGGAAAGGAAATATTTGAAAAGATATTTAAGAGTATATAAGACTTTTAAGAAGCTTTAATTTAATAAGGCAGACAAAATATGGATAGGAAATAAGTACAGAAACAATGATAAGGATGATTAGAATATCTTATATTGGCTCTATTTTTGCATCAATCAATAGCGGGTATGCTTCAAACACGTTACCTCATGAAAACCTTATGCTAACTCTTTGAGGTAACTTCTATCATTACCCCCATTTTAAAGGTATGGAAACTGAAGCCCACCAAGACTATACACCTACAACGTGGTGGGGCCTTGGACTGTAAACCAAGACAGTCCAAAACCCAAGCACTTAACAATTATAAAGCTAGAGTATTCCACAAACATGGTGGACAATCACAGAGACCATGGGATAGACAGCACCAAACAGGAGAGAGCTTTTCAGGGCAGAAGGTGATTTCTGTCGAGTTATATAAGGCCATTCTAGAATAAGTGTACTGAAGTCTCAGAACACACCATTTTACATCAGACATATTATATATTAAATGTAACCCATTAAGTTACTTCTATAGCTTGGAAAGACCATATTTGCATGCCTCTAAAATAAATAATGTTCTTGAAAAAAATACATGTAACAGCTCTCCTATATAAATCTGGCCTGCCTTCTTTGATAAGACTTCAACATCAAGAGTAGCAGATGTGAGATTTGACTCCTGTTCAAAAGTGAGTTCAAAAGTGAGGAAGCAGATTTTTCTTAAAATGCAGCTGATTCCCCTTTTTAGATTTTATTATTTAAAGAATAGAGAAGACTTTATTTCTCTGAAAAGTAACGCCAAAGCTTCACCTATCAAGATGGAATACAATACCAAGCAAGTATCTTTCTCAGGAATTTAATTTGGGGAAAATGAACCTTTCTCATTTTACAGCATATTAGAGCAAACAGATGATTATCACGTTGGATGCTAAGAAGGGTCAGGCATGCTTACTGCCTCTTTACAATCTGCATTTCTGCTCTCAGTATTCTTCATTCATATGATTCACCTTTATCTTAGCGGTAAGAGGGTTAGCTTTCATAAACCTGGAAATTCACTGACATGGACCTAATACTGAAGGGAGAAAAAGAAGACTTTACTGTTTTTAATGTAACACAGCAAAGGGTAAATAAAGTGTCTCTCTGAAAAATAAAAGCACCAAGGATCACACACTCCCAATGCCACTGGCCGTCACACATGCTGAGATTCTGGAGAAATGTGGGCTCTGGACCCCGTGCTGAGCAGAGCGGATGGACAACTCGTGTGTGACGTGGTAGCTGGTGAGGCTGTGCCCAATATACCCCTGGAGTGCAGTTCCTGAGAGATCTGCGTTTACCATTTATGGAGTTGCATGTGCATCTTAGACTTGCAGATGGGCTGTCCCAGCAGGTAGGCTGGCTGTATCTGCAACCACCCAGCTGGATCCATCATAAAATCTGGGTGCTAACCCACATCAATATTTTATTGGCTGCAATCTGCCTAAGGTCAATGTTGCCAAGTATCTAGACCAGGGAATATAATAAGTCAACTAAGTATGAGAGAAGAGGGAAAAAATGTTAAGGAAGACTGTGGGAAATAGATGTATAATTGTCAGACAAGAAGGTCTCGGTTAAGGTAAAAGGACTCCCTAGAAATCAGGAGACATGGGTGGGCTGGTACCTTCTACGTGACTTTGCTCCTTTGACCTCATTGGGTCTGAATTTCTTCAGTTGTGAATAAAGGGGGTGCACTATTATTTGAAGTTCATTTTATTCGTAAAATATGCGACTTTTATTGGAATCCCAAAAATTAACCAATGTAAGTGGAACAGCTCTGTATATAATATAATCTGGAAGAAATTCTACATGGATTGTTTAAAGTCTCTCATGATCCAGATTCTTTTCCACGACTTTTCCAAACTCTTGTGTTTAAAAGATGCAGGATTTAACTACTTTTCTCTTTATTTCTCTATCTTTTTCTTTCTCTCCTTTTCTAAGTCCAAGACACATGTAGCAATTAGTGAGGACTTCAGGCCAGCCTGAGTTAACTAGCATTATAGTTTCTGCCCAAAGCAACCTGGCATTTTAGTTAAGCATGTAGCCCTCTAAAGGAAAACAAACACTTTCCTTTAAGCTCTTGAAATATGGAAGACACCACAACTGTCTTCATGGATCTCAGAGTTGGAGCTATTAGTACACAGACTGCTCCTTTGAATTTGAGGGCACTATTGTTGCTGGTGGTCCTGTTCTGTGTCAACTATGTCTATCCAAGCTCAGACCTTCCACTTCCTGAGACCAGAGCCCCTCTGTATAGTTTATCACTACCACCCACCCCACCTCAGCTTTCCTTGAACTCCAGGACTCTTACTGAGGAGGAGCTTCTCCTCCTCAGTTTACCTTGGGCAGTCTCTGATTATCTGGTCCACACAGGGAAGCCCCCAGCCCACAGTGCAGGTGCCAGCTTCAGTAGAAACTTCTTGAGTCGTAATTGAGAAGGGCTATTTCCAATATCAGTCAACAATTTAGAAACTGGATGGGTAGTTGGATCGGCTACAGATTTTACAACTACAACAAATAGCTGTCACTCAGGCAGGCAGCTCTGTGGTAAGGCAACATGTGGAACGGTCAGTGGGTCTGAGCTTTACAGCCAATTAAATAGAAAGGATCACAAGACCTTTGACCTGCTGATCATTAAAGAAGAATTTATCAGTTGGTGGATAACTTGCAGTGAAACAGAAAAGCATAAAGTCTATGAAAAGAAAAAAAGATGATAGACTTGTGGGATCACAAAACAGATAAGGCAGAGTGATTCTGAACTCCAGGGAACAGGTGGTGTTTCCATATGCACAAAACTGTCTCACTATCTCAACTGAATTGATAGGTCAAGGGCTTTAACATACTGATTAGCCCAGTATATGAATAAGTGGGTAAAGTTGCAAATAATTAGTAACTCCAGAATTTACCTAAATACATTCACTAGTATGTCCACAGCCTTTGTATTTTCATTCTTAATTTAGCCTGTTCTCCAGGGTCCAAGCTTCATTCTGAACTTGACATTATCCTTGAAATCATTCAGAAGACTTTGTCTATTCCAAGAAGTTTAAAAGCATCTGTCAAATAATTAGACAATTTCTCCAACAGCTTGTATTCATGTAAGATAATTCAATGGTTTTTTTCAATGGTCATGACATCTAACTGTCACTCTGAGGACCTGATTAAAAACCCTTAGAAACCAAGTCTGGGAACAGGAACCATCTCCAAAGGTAACAAGACATCTGAAATGAAAAATCTCAGAGACAGTGTAAGCAAACTAATAGGAGCTGACACAAAAGCTGCAGGTGGCTGTCCTACATTAGACCAGGAATCAGAGAATCAAAGCATCTTTTGGAAAATCAATCTGGAGATAGTGCTGGGGTGCCTGACAGCATTGTATGGGGCTCCTAACTTTCCAGAGGCGATCTGGTGCTCTCAGTTGTGAGGCAGCATGATCCCCACAGACCTGGGAGGACTGCTTGTTCTGATACTGGTTCTGAGCACAAGGCCGGGGCAGTGAGAACCACCCTGATGGTTGAAAATGTTTTGGGATGCTCTTGCCATGGAGTGCATACATGGAGTTTCTAGTTCCCTCTTTATCTTGGGAAAAGCATTAGTGACGCCATCTCAAATTCATAAGAACTATGCCCAAAATAATTCTCTATTTTATGTTATCTAGGATACTGAGTTTGGTGCATTTCAAAGAATATAATCAGGGGGCAGAGCAAGATGGCAGAGGAGTAGGGTCCCCAAGTCACCTGTCCCCACCAAATTACCTAGATAACTTTCAAATCATCCTGAAAACCTATGAATTCGACCTGATATTTAAAGAGAGAAGAGCTGGAATGCTACAGAGAGAAGAGTTTCCACTTCTAACAAGTACAACCTGTTTTTAGCCACTCTGCACTGAGCAAAATGACTGGAAAGAAGAACTCATCACAAAAGAAAGAATCAGAAACAGTACTCTCTGCCACAGAGTTACAGATTTGGATTACAATTCTATGTCAAAAAGCCAATTCAGAAGCACAATTATAAAGCTACTAGTGGCTCTGGAAAAAAGCATAAAGGAATCAGGAGACTTCATGACTGCAGAATTTAAATCTAATCAGGCCGAAATTAAGAATCAATTAAATGAGATGGAATCCAAACTGGAAGTCCTAACAATGAGGGTTAGTGAGGTAGAAGAAAGAGTGAGTGACATAGAAGACAAGTTGATGGCAAGGAAGGAAGCTGAGAAAAAAAGAGAAAAACAATTAAAAGACAATGAGGAAAGGTTAAGGGAAATAAATGACAGCCTCAGAAGGAAAAAAATCTACATTTAATTGGGGTTCCAGAGGGCGCCAAGAGGGACAGAGGACCAGAACACATATTTGAACAAATCATAGCTGAGAACTTCCCTAATTTGGGGAGGGAAACAGGCATTCAGATCCAGGAGATAGATAGGTCCCCCCCTAAAATTGATAAAAACTGTTCAACACCTTGACATTTAATAGTGAAACTTGAAAATTCCAAAGATAAGAGAAGACCCTTAAAGCAGCAATAGACAAGAGATCCCTAACTTATATGGGGAGAAATATTAGATTAACAGCAGACCTCGCCACAGAGACCTGGCAGGCCAGAAAGGGCTGGCAGGATATATTCAGGGTCCTAAATGAGAAGAATATGCAGCCAAGAATACTTTATCCAGCAAGGCTCTCATTCAGAATTAAAGGAGAGATAAAGAGCGTCCAAAATAGGCAGGAACTGAAAGAATATGTGACCAGCAACTAGCTCTGCAAAAAATATTAAGGGGGACTCTGTAAAAGAAAGAGGATGCCCAAAGAAATAATCCACAAAAACAGGGACTAAATAGGTATTATGATGACACTAAATTCATATCTTTCAATAGTAACTCTGAACGTGAATGGGCTTCATAATCCCATCAAAAGACACAGGGTTTCAGCCTGGATAAAAAAGCAAGACCCATCTATTTGCTGTCTATAAGAGACTCATTTTAGACCTAAGGACACCTACAGCCTGAAAATAAAAGGTTAGAGAACCACATATCATTCAAATGGTCCTCAAAAGAAAGCAGGGGTAGCAATCCTCACATCAGATAAGTTAAAGTTCATCCCAAAGACTGTAGTAAGAGATGAAGAGGGACACTACATCATACTTAAAGGATCTATCCAACAAGAGGACCTAACAATCATGAATATTTATGCACCTAATGTGGGAGCTGCCAAGTATATCAATCAATTAATAACCAAAGTCAAGACCTTCTTAGATACTAATACACTAATACTGGGAGACTTCAACACAGTGCTTTCTGCAAATGGCAGATCTTCTAAGCACAACATCTCCAAAGAAACAAGAGCTTTAAATGATACACTGGACCAGATGGATTTCACAGATATCTACATAACTTTACATCCAAATGCAACTGAATACACATTCTTCTCAAGTGCACATGGAACTTTCTCTAGAATAAACCAAGTACTGGGTCACAAATCAGGTCTTAACTGATACCAAAATATTGGGATTGTCCCCTGCATATTTTCAGACCATAATGCTTTGAAACTTGAACTCAAATCACAAGAAGAAATTTGGAAGAAATTCAAACACATGGAGGTTAAAGACCATCCTGCTAAAAGATGAACGGGTCAATCAAGAAATTAGAGAAGAATTAAAAAGATTCATGGAAACTAATGAGAATGAAGATACAACTATTCAAAATCTTTGGGATACAGGAAAGCAGTCCTGAGCGGGAAATATATCGCAATACAAGCATCCCTCAAAAATCTGTAAAAAACACAAATACACAAGCTAACCTTACAACCTAAAGGACCTGGAGAAAGAACAGCAAATAAAACCCACACCCAGAAGAACTGTGGAACAGATAAACAAAACCAGGAGTTGGTTCTTTGAAATAATTAATAAGATAGATAAACCATTAGCCAGCCTTATTAAAAACAAAAGAGAAAAGACTCCAATTAATAAAATCACGAATGAAAAAGGAGAGATCACAACCAATACCAAGGAGATACAAACGATTTTAAAAACATATTAAGAGCAGCTATATGCCAATAAATTAGGCAACCTAGAAGAAATGGACACATTTCTGGAAAACCACAAACTACCAAAACTGGAACAGGAAGAAATAGAAAACCTGAACAAGTTGATAACCAGGGAGGAAATTGAAGCAGTCATCAAAAACCTCCTGAAACACAAGAGTCCAGGGCCAGATGGCTTCCAAGGAGAATTCTATCAAATGTTTAAAGAAGAAACAATACCTATTCTACTAAAGCTGTTCCAAAAGATAGAAAAGGATGGAATACTTCCAAACTCGTTCTATGAGGCCAGCATCACCTTAATTCCAAAACTGGACAAAGACCCCACCAAACAGAGTTATAGACCAATATCCCTGATGAACATGGATGCAAAAGTTCTCAACAAGATACTAGCCAATCGGATCCAACAGTACATTAAGAAGATTATTCACCATGACCAAGTGGGATTTATCCCTGGGATGCAAGGCTGGTTCAACACTTATAAAGAAATCAACACGATAGATCATATCAACAAGAGAAAAAACAAGAACCATATAATCCTCTCAATAGATGCAGAGAAAGCATTTGACAAAATACAGCATCCATTCCTGATCAAAACTCTTCAGAGTGTAGGGATAGAGGGAACATTCCTCAGCATCTTAAAAGCCATCTACGAAAAGCCCACAGCAAATATCATTCTCAATGGGGAAGCACTGGGAGCCTTTCCCGTAAGATCAGGAACAAGACAGGGATGTCCACTCTCACCACTGCTATTCAACATAGTACTAGAAGTCCTAGCCTCAGCAATTAGGCAACAAAAAGAAATAAAAGGCATTCAAATTTGCAAAGAGGAAGTCAAACTCTCCCTCCTTGCAGATGACATGATACTGTACATAGAAAACCCAAAAGACTCCACCCCAAGATTGCCAGAACTCATACAGCAATTCGGCAGTGTGGCAGGATACAAAATCAATGCCCAGAAATCAGTGGCATTTCTATACACTAACAATGAGACTGAAGAAAGAGAGATTAAGAAGTCAATCCTATTTACAATTGTACTCAAATGCAATAAGATACCTAGGAGTAAACCTAATCAAAGAGGTAAAGGATCTATACCCTAAAAACTACAGAACACTTCTGAAAGAAATTGAGGAAGACACAAAGAGATGGAAAAATATTCCATGCTCATGGATTGGAAGAATTAATATTGTGAAAATGTCAATGCACCTAGGGCAATTTACACATTTAATGCAATCCCTATCAAAATACCATGGAATTTCTTCACAGAGTTGGAACAAGTCATCTTAAGATTTGTGTGGAATATGAAAAGACCTGGAATAGCCAGGGGGATATTGAAAAAGAAAACCAGAGCCGGGGGTATCACAATGCCAGATTTCAGGTTGTACTACAAAGCTGTTATCATCAAGACAGTGTGGTACTGGCACAAAAACAGACACATAGATCAATGGAACAGAATAGAGAATCCAGAAATGGGCCCTCAACATTATGGTCAACTAATATTCGACAAAACAGGAAAGACTACCACTGGAAAAAGGACAGTCTCTTCAATAAATGGTGCTGGGAAAATTGGACAGCCACGTGCAGAAGGATGAAACTAGATCATTCTCTTACACCAGACACAAAGATAAACTCAAAATGGATGAAAGATCTTAATGTGATACAAGAATCCATCCAAATCCTAGAGAAGAACATAGGCAACATCCTTTTTGAACTTGGCCACAGCAACTTCTTGCAAGATACATCCATGAAAGCAAGGGAAACAAAAGCAAAAATGAATTATTGGGACTTGATCAAGATTAAAAGCTTCTGCAGAGCAAAAGAAACAGTCAACAAAACGAAAAGACAACCTACAGAATGGGAGAAGATATTTGCAAATGACATATCAGATAAAGGGCTAGTATCCAAGATCTATAAAGAACTTATTAAACTCAACAGCAAAAAACAAAAAATCCAATCATGAAATGGGCAAAAGACATGAACAGAAATTTCACAGAGGAAGACATACACATGGCTCACAAGCACATGAGAAAATGCTCCACATCACTGCCCATCAGGGAAATACAAATCAAAACCACAATGAGATACCACCTCACACCAGTGAGAATGGGGAAAATCAGCAAGACAGGAAACAACAAATGTTGGAGAGGATGTGGAGAAAGGGGAGCCCTCCTGCATTGTTGGTGGGAATGTGAACTGGTGCAGCCACTCTGGAAAACTATGTGGAGGTTCCTCAAAGAGTTAAAAATCGATCTGCCCTATGACCCAGCAATTGCACTGCTGGGGATTTACCCCAAAGATACAGATGCAGTGAAACAGCAGGACAGTTGCACTCCAATGTTTATAGCAGCAATGTCCACAATAGCCAAACTGTGGAAGGAGCCTCAATGTCCATTGAAAAATGAGTGGGAAAAAAAAAGATGAATGGACAAAGAAGCTGTGGTCTATGTATACAATGGAATATTACTCAAACGACGAATACCCACCATTTGCTTCGACGTGGATGGAACTGGAGGGTATTATGCTGAGTGAAGTAAGTCAATCAGAGAAAGACAAACATTATATGGTCTCATTTATTTGGGGAATATAAAAAATAGTGAAAGGGAATAAAGGGGAAAGGAGAGAAAATGAGTGGGAAATATCAGAGAGGGAGACAGAACATGAGAGACTCCTAACTCTGGGAAAGAACAAGGGGTAGTAGCAGGGGAGGTGGGCGGGAGGGATGGGGGACTAGGTGATGGGCACTGAGGGGGGCACTTGACGGGATGAGCACTGGTATTATGCTATATGTTGGCAAATTGAACTACAATTAAAAATTTCCAAAAATAATAATAAAAAATAAATGTAATCTTCATGGATGCCTTTCAACTACCGCCAATGTCTTCTCAAACTCAACTTGAAAAGCAAGAAGTGGGCACTATTTCTTAACGAACCTCTCAAAGATTCAAGGAATAATTCAAACTCAAAGGGTTCAAAGTTATCAGCTCATTCCTCCCCTTCACATTGCTGATGAGAAGCCTAAAACTCTGAGAGATAAGGAGAGAGAGGTGGGCTCACTGAGCCTTGGCCTTGTGCCAGGTGACTTCGCAGGTGGCCGTTTACTTCCCACAAACCCTCAGGGGAGGCACTGCCATCAAGTTGCATTTTAAGTGGAGGAAGAGATAGATGCGGGGAGCCACAGCTAGGGATGCAGACAGAGGTCCGTGCGTGTCCTGTGATGGACAGACGGCCATTCCCACCCTTTCATAAGGGCACAGGTGCTGTAAAAGGAGTCAAGGTTTAAGATCAGTCCTGGTTCTGAGGCTTTGTTGCCTCCCGGCATCAGCCTCTCTAAGATGCATCTGGAGCACACGAGCCCCTTGCTGCTTCCATCATAAAACTAGCTTTTTTTTTTAAATAAGTTACAGCTTATTGTTTTAAATGGATGCTCTTTTCACAGATTAAATCTGGTATGAATGTTTCAGAGAGTGGGAATATTGTCTGCTTCTCTGCTGTGGCATCACAGCCCCTCCTTGCTCTGCTGTATTGTTTTCTTTCTCACCCCAGGATAGTAAGTGCTGGGAGTGACCTGCAAGTCAGACTGCCCCTCCAGCCTGGCCCCCGCTAGCAGGTGAGCCCCTCAAAGGCAGGGCATCGGGGCCCTTGTTTGCCCCCACCTAGAACACTGCCCATCACAGTGAGCGTTTGTCGAATGATGACAGGTGCAGCCTGGTGGAGGAGGCTCCACTGTGTGGGAGGCAATTTCCACAGGGTCAAGTGTGGCTCTTTGCTTTCTAGTTTTTGACTCGAGGTGAACAATGCTGATGTTCAAATCAGCTGACCTGCACACATTAGTGAGCATAGCCAAGGATACAATTCTACACAGAAGACATTCTGGGCAACAATTCTAATACAGCATTGAGAAGGCTGATAAATTCTGCTGCAGAAGTGCCCGAAGGTAAACGAATATGATATATGTGTGCATGTCTCATCGCAGTAGCTCTGCTATGAACAAGCGGTTACCAAACTGGGTTCCTTGGAGCCTGACCTCAGGGGCCTGGAGCAGGAAACACAAAACACAAAGGGGTCCTGGCATATATACTTTCATATATGCAGTTTCTGTTTCAGAGTTCCTATAAAGGTAGAGCCACATACTGTTTGTTTTGTGTTTGTATTGAAAACCATTCTAAATATTCACTCAATAACTCAGCTAATTTCATTTTGTTGATTATTACCTTTTTAAAATAAGGTGGGTGTAATAAGCCTCAAATTGTGACACTCCTAGTAATTATTTTGTATCTGAAATGTTCATATCCCCACCCTAAAATCTCCAAATAGCCATACCTGGGACAAATATATAAACAGCAGCTTCCAAATGCTGGCCTGAACTGAACCATGTCGTTAATTACCACAAGGCTTTAAAAAAATAGTAAAAGTGAGAGGAAATATTAGATAAGCACAGAGAAGCAACAGAGTCCACTTCGTTAATAGAAACCATCCCTTAGTAAGTGCTGACTACAGGACAACTGACGCCAGTTTCACACACCATACTTTTAATTCTCATTCTCCAGAAATACATCAGTGAATTAGGAGTAAGATTAGTGTTCCTCCTATTATAGAATGATGACCATAATGAGGTTGGCTTTCATGGCCAAAGCCATACAGTGGGAAAAATCCCCCAAACAGCATTTAATCCTGGTCTTTCCATTACCATCCTAATGCTCCTAGTTTCAAGAATGGTGTGTGGGCAGGTGTGTTCCATAAAGGTTTGGCAAATGACTAAATTACAAGTCTGAAAAGGTTCCTTCTGCAGGCAATTCTAGCTCAGGTTTTAACAAAAGCGAAGTCAATGGCATTTGGAATCACTCTTTTAATTACAACTCTAGTGACAGTAACAGCAGCAGCCCACGTTTGCTGAGAGCTTAACATATGGCAGATCCTATGATCAGCACCTTAAGTTGTCTTAATTAGTCCTAGCAGGTGGATATTAGTCTTATGCCCACTTGACAGGTAAGAAAACTGAGGCACAGAAGAGTTAAGGAAGGTGCTGTGGAATTACAGTTGTGTGATATTTGAACATAGTCACTCTGACTTTTAATGTAGAGCTCCAATTTTATTTTTTTAGACTTTATTTATCTATTTATGAGAGACACAGAGAGAGAGGCAGAGACATAGGCAAACGAAGAAGCAGACTCCATGAAGGGAGCCTGATGTGGGACTTGATCCCGGGACCCCAGGATCACACCCTGAGCCAAAAGCAGATGCTCAACCACTGAGCCACCCAGGTGCCCCTTAGAGCTCTGATTTTAATGCATATAGAACCATGAAAAGATATGTATAATACAGAAGTGATAAGAACTCTGCCTCTTCCCTGAAAGGAATTAATGGTTTATTCAGGGCAACATTAAAGAATGAAATGACTGCGTGTAGGATGGGTGTTGGAAGAGGAGACCCTCAGCAGGTAGTCGGGGAAGGCTTCCTGGAAGTGGTGGGGTCCCCAAGGTCCTGAAATGATAAACAATTCTGAGCAAGGCCAGAAGTATTCCCTAACATGGGACCAAGAAGCAGAGTCACGGAAAGGGGGTCTGTTCAGAGCATGCTAACCTGACCAGGGACAGGGTAGGGTACAGAACGAAAGGATGGATACAACTGTGGGGCTCCCTGATGTGGTACAAAGGGCCAGGCAGTGACTTGCACTGAGGACCGACATCTCTCTCCCAGATGGAATGTGAGTGCCTTTTGGGCAGTCTGTGCATTCCCCAGATGACTACTGAGGACACTAGAGTTTTCAGACTTGGCTTCAGCACCTTTAAAGGCAGAAGAAGAAACAAGACCATAGGAGTCTGAGGACATAAATGGCAGGTGATCAGGAGCAACAGGGCAGCTTGATGCACAAGGGTGCGAAATAGGGCAAGGATCAGGGAAGGCACGGTTGGCTGCTGCCCTGACAGGTGGATGTTCCTGCTGCCAGGCTGGAAGGAATTGGGGCAGCTTGCTCTTTCTGGGGTCTCAAAAGGGGTTCAGTATTGATCAGGTGGTGTATATTTTCCTATGTAAGTTTGCTGCTATAATTTCATTCTGTTTTCATGGGAGTCAGATTAGAAGTGACCACAGCTCAAAAAAAAAAAAAGGGGGGGGGTGAGCTGCTTCACAAAATGAGTTGGGTAAATAGCACCAGGAAGGAAATATGTCAGTTTTCTAAATGGTAAAATGAGAGAGAGAGAGAGAGAGAGAGAGAGAGAGAGAGAAAGTCCTGAGGGAAGAAATCTCTGAATCGCCTGTCCCCCTGTCCCCAGAACATCAACAGGGACTGACCGCCTGCTTTTGAACAGGGCACAAAGCTTTCTAAGATACAACCTGGAATAAAATTTTCATTCCCTGGTGTCCAAAGTAAATGAAAAAAAAATAATCAAAACCTCAATTTCTATTTATTATTTTATTCGTAGTTTCTTAGTTCAACAGTTAAGAAAGCAAATAATGGCTTAATTAGTTTACGAGAGTCTGTTTACTATTATTCTGACATACTATTTTTAATTGTTTTTCTGTATAAATGCATAATCTTTATTTTTTTTTTAAAGTGACGACATGAAAACCAGGCACGGAGATGATTTAAAAGATTTTCATTGGAAAAATAAATAAACAATGATTTTGACAGAGAAATGTGGTGTCGATTCATCAGGATTGAAAAATGACTTCACAGTATTCTTGATTTTATAATATTAACAACTTCTAAGCAAATGATTTCCATGTGGCGCCAGTGTGCTCTGTATAAAGAATAAAACAAGGAAAAACTTTTGTCTTGAACATCATAAAAATTGTTCAATCAAAGTTTATGTTTTGATAAGTTTGCTAGATCTTCTAGGGCCTTGGTTTTAGATAAAGTAGTAGACTTAATTCTGCAATATAACAACCATCGACCCTTCTTCTCCATAAGGAATGCCAATAAAATCACAGAAAACAAACACACATACTGTCTGTGCATGCATGCAGAAATGTGCCACAGATGAAGAAGGGGTCTAGGGTTGCTAGCAAAATGAAGACAGAGGAAAAACAAGAGGATTCTTGTGAGGACAGGCTGAGATCCTGGGTGGGGCAAATCCTGAACTCATTAATCCCGGATATGCAGCAAAGGCAGCCCATAGTTTAACGTCCTCTTCAAAGGCAATGATGTGGGACTGGGTCTTCGAGGTAACGGACCTTCCAGGTAAGAGGGGAAGAACAGGGCGGGCAGGAGGGCTTGAGGGTGAATGAATGTCTGATGTCCTTACACAAGCCTGATGGGATGAACAAGTGATCATTATTTTCCAGTCAATTAGACACAAGGCACGATTGTGGCAGACTGGTGTGCATTCAATTAGGACTGTAATATGATCAAGTAGACATTTTACAAACCTCTCTGTGTCAGCACCTGTGAGCAAGGCTGAACCACTACCCCTGCTCCAGCCACACGCTGAGCCTCAGGGATCCTTGGGGACACCTCCCTGCGGGGGCCTCTTCCAGGAGGAAAGAGGTTTTCATCAGGAGGGCCCTGACTCGCCAAAGGACAAGGCATTATGGGGTGGAAATGCACAGAGAGCAACTTGGCATTCATTAAGAACCCGCTAGGATCCAGGCATGTCTCCCTGTTGATCTCAATTGTCTCTGTGACGTAGGAACTGTCATCCTTACTCTAATGATGAGATAATAGATTCAGAGGCCAAGACATGTCCTAAAGTGGTACTGGTGTTCAAATACCAGTCTCCCTGCCAGCAAAACCCAGCATCTTTTTGATTGTGCCGCACACATGTGCTTGATGGAGAGCTTTTGTGGGGGTTCTCCAAGAACAGAACTGCTCACTCAGCATTGTCCTGGGTGACTTCTGTGAAACCTAGCTATGGCGGCAGAAAGGGACTTGGGGCAAAAAGGCAAGTCGTTACTTTATAAGTAGGTGGTGACTGACTGGGCCTATGTCCAGATTACCTCTAAGCTTAAGGCTCAAACCCTCACATAGAGGAAACACAAGGAGAGGGCAGGAAGACAGAGAGAGAGCCAAGAGAGCCAAGTGATCTAAAAGACCTGCCATGTTTGGGTGAAAGGAATTTGCATGTGTGTGTGCATATCTGTGTGTGTGTGTAAAATGAAGTGGATATAGGTGACTACCTTGATGAAGATCTTATCTGTAAATATAATTCTTGACTCTAACTTCCAATTTTATGTTGAGCTGTCCATTCATTATATAGCTGCAGAGACATTTTCAGTTGATTTAGAAGCGTTCATCACACATTTGCTGAGGGCTTTCTACAGAAATCACTGGAAGAATATAAACCTCTACTGAGTGAATGGCCATTTACTGAGCTTGTACTATGTGCTGGACTCTGATGATTCAAGGACAAAAAAGCCAGGTCCCTGTCCTGTAAGCACATGCTCCCTGGAAGAGGTAAGAAAGATTGTGGCAAGAAGAAACTGCCATCAGTTCCTTTTTTTTCCTCTTTTAAAATTGCTATAAAAATCTTGGACTGGAAGATGGAAGCTATAACCAGTTTAGATGTCTATCTGCTGCCTAAAGAGAAACTAAAGAGACATCATCGTGATGCACATAAAGAAAATCTAATTGAAGTGGTATGAGGCTGGTTGTTTTCTTGCATCAGGATGTTGATCACTGAAAAAAAGTTGGAGAGAGAGGAAGAGAGGGATGGATTTGGGGGGATGACGTAAAGACAATGCACTCACTTCCGAGTCGACTCATGAACTGTCGTCCACATGAAGCTACATGAGATGCTGTAGTGCTGCCAAATATTAATTGAAACAATTAACTGCAGAAAACACGTGGGCTCAACAATATTAGTGCGCATAATCCTTCCTAGTTAAGAGGTCCTTACTGGATTACTGCAGAAAAGCTCTGGAGTTCTAATTACCTGTGGAAGTCCCACAAGGTTACTGCAAAACGTGGTAATTAGACGGTTGTAATATAAGGTGTTAGCAGGGGATTGAGGATTTGCTCTAAGTACCATGGTGTTTTCATGGCTATTTACTGAGCAGAGTACCAGAATTTAATGGAATTTGGTGGAATTCTCCAATGACTGTTGCAAGCATGTAGTTAAGAAAAACGTATCTCAATGTGAAATTTCCTGGTTTTCGTGGAGGTGCTGAACACAGCGATTCTTAACTAATATACAGCAAGAATGGGACCTGA